>NC_133325.1:423773625-423996125 GCF_042186555.1 Aquarana catesbeiana
GTAATTGCAAGAGATGGAACAGATGCGATTCCCACAGAGGTATGAACCTTGCCTTAGGGTTTAGATCAACTGTAGTAGGGAAAAGGCTAATTTCTAGGCTGGCTGTACAGTCTCATAAATACAAAAATGCCAACATCCAAAAATAAGACGTATTGGGCAATAAGTAACTTAAGGTGACAGACAGAAACAGGATCTCTGAGGCCCTGAAATGTTTATGGAAGAACATGTTTTTGGCACTTTCTTTTCATAACCAAATGAGCCTCATTATGGGGTGCTGACTTTTTCTGGTTTTTTGAGCTTTTTGATTGTTACCATGCTTAATTTTCTTGTTAATTTGTTATGCCTTCATGATTTTCTGAATAGCATGTTTAATCCATCATGTCTTCTATTCTAATCTACAAAAACTCAGTTCTGTCTGCCAGCACTTCATCCACCTCCCACAGAAACATCTAGGAGATTACTGTCCAATAAAATGTGTTTAAGAGTGATTTAATTACGCTCAGCTTTACGCATAACAAGTAATCAGACATCATGTTAATGGAATGCTTGCTTTGTGGGATGTTTATCATAATTATTTTTAAGATGTTGTTTGTGCCTCAAGAGGGAAATTAAATCTGAGCCTGAAAAACAATTTCATATTCATCACTCATACAATTGGAAAAATAAATTATGGTGCAAATAACTACAAGACATTACTTATTACCATTTTGCTAGTCTTATTTGTTTGGCAAAGGTGAGCATCATCTATATGGCTTGCTCAGGCAATCTAAACAGTTTCAAGAGGATCATGCTAGAAGGACTGCTATAGATAACACATCCTATGTTTGAATCATTTGACTTCCACAAATTAACAGCTTACAATCTTTTGTCTTATTACATTTAAAGCCAAAATGCAAATTTAGTTTACATCAGCAAAATACATTTCAGTTGCATAAAAACAAAAGTTGTGCAGTCTTATGCCCCGTACACACGGTCGGATTTTCCGATGGATAATGTCAGATCGGAGCGTGTTGTCGGAAATTCCGACCGTGTGTGGGCGCCATCGGACATTTTCCATCGGATTTTCCGACACACAAAGTTGGACAGCAGGAGATAAAATTTTCCGACAACAAAATCCGATCGCGTCAATTCCGACCGTGTGTGGCCTGTTCCGACGCACAAAGTGCCACGCATGCTCAGAAGAAATTCCGACACGGGACAGCTCGTTCTGGTAAACTTAGCGTTCGCAATGGATACAGCACTTTCGTCACACTGCAATGTAAAAAATGGTTTAATACAGCGTACTCTCTTCTTCTTTATAATGTGACAAGAATTAAGTCGTTTTGATGCTCATATTCACACACACTTCTCACAAACTTTTATTTGTGTTTTTTTAGTGGGATTCCCTCAATATATTGTTATTAGTTGTCACATCTGACAGTTTTATATTTTTTAGGTTTTTTTTTTTTTTGTTTTTAAGCCTTTTTTTTTTTAATGTTTGGATTTTTTCCAAGGCTGATCTTTGCTCAATGTTATTTTTATTTTTACTCCAGAATATTTTTGGGTGTGTTTTGTGTGTCAAGTTACCCCAACACCATTGATATCTTTTATTATTTAATCTCCAGGAGATTGTTTGGTGTTGGTGTCCCTTGTTCATTTCACATTGTATATTAGAAATGTACCTGAATCCTCACAAACCAACTGTCATTTTTGAAGTAAAACACATAGGAGAGTATAATTCAAAACAAAAATCCTTTATTAAGGGATCAGAACCAAACAAAGAGGAAGGCAACACTGGATCAACAGGAGAAATTAGCGAAGCCTGGGACCCCCACGGCAGACATCAATTCTTCAACATCAAAATTGGTGGCCTGAGGAGTCCATATGTAAGGGAGGGCAGTCTGGTCCAGAATTCACAGAGATCCGGATAGCAGCAGATGACATCTGTGTCCCCAGGCTGTGGTACCACAAGAGACTGCATCTTTTGGCCGACCAGACTGAACCCAGGGCAATCACTGTCTGGTCTTCCTTTCACACTTCCTTCCGGGCTGTGGCTGTGCAGTTGGAGATGTGGCAGGAGGAGGAGTAGGACCTGGAGGAGGAGGAGGACTGGGGGGACCTGGAGGAGGACTGGGAGGACCTGGAGGAGAGGGAGGAGGAGGAGGAGGACCTGCAGGAGGAGGAGGAGGACCATCGCGAAGGTGTGTGTGAGGTGTAATTTGGCCCCTCATACCTTTCTCCAGAGCCTCTGATATGAGGGCCTGACACAAGGCTTTTTGGCCCTCCTCCATCCTCTGCATTTTATATGCTATGAATGCAGCAATGCTCTCCTGCCTGGTGTGGGGTGCTCCCAGGACCTCTGTAGCCCTCCAAAAGAATCTGATAGCCGCCTCCTCTAGGGCACTCGTCCTACTGCCACTTTCTGTTTTCAGGGGGGTGGAGGGACCTGCAGATCAGCCAGCCGGCTCGGCCCGGCCACCTCCTGGCTGAGACTTCCCTGTGTATGAAAAAGGGACATGGTTTTAGTTTTTGCATCATCAATCACAATCCTAAATTAGTACTCCCAACTAACATCTAGTTAACATCATTGATTGGACAAGCAGAAATATTTAGAGGAATGCTATACCTGGCTCAATCTGGGCTCCTCCACATGTGGCCTGGAAGGCCCAGGTTGGGCGTCAGAAGCCTCAGCCGGGGGGGAAGGAAGCGTGGAAGGAAGACTGGAGAGGGATGGCCTGGGTTCAGTCTGGCCTGCCAGAAAGTGCAGCCTGTCGTAGTACAACATCCTGGGGACATAGATGTCATCTGCTGCTCCGGATCTCTGTGAATCCAGGACTTTCTTGCGCTCCCTCAGATATGTGCTCCTCAGGCCACCAATGAAAATCTTTAAATAAGTGATGTCTGCCGTGGGGATCACCTGCTTCACAATTTCACACAATTGCTCCAGTGCTGCCTTCCTCTTTGCTTGGTTCTTGAAATGGGGGTGGGTAATCTCCCACAGACATGGCAGCTCACTTAGCATATCAATGAATAGTGACATGAAGTCAGTATCTCTCATTAAGATATCCATGTTCACTGCAAGACACAACACAAGACAAAGCCTAATGTCAGACAAAACTCTCCTAATCTTGGTACAATATAGGCCTCAATCTAGAAGCAGTATAGGCACAAGTTTGTCTCTTACCTTCGTTCTTACGATCGGCGCGTCTAATGCTCCTTCCTCCGCTCACAGATCGTACGTAATACGCACGCGTGTTACACTTTATACACACTGCGCATGCGTGTAACTCCGCCCGCCCCTGACGTTCTTTCTAGTGTATTCCCCGCCCCTTTTCGTTCGGCGCAGTGGGTGAAGAGCACATGGCGGAGTTACAACAGGTGCGGGCTAATTGTAGCAACGAGGAGGAGGAGGAGGAAAGGCCGGATCCAGGCACGTCCCGATCCAGAAGGAGACATTTTAAGGCCACAAATATGTCGTTTGGGGAGATGTTGGAGATGGTACACATCATGAGGAAGTCCGACTATGAAGGAAAATATGGGCCTTACCCCAACCCCAACATCAGAAAGGCCAAAATCATTGGTAAAGTGGTCAGGAGTCTAGAGCGGAATTTCGGGGTACGAAGGTCTAAAGATCAGCTCAGGAAGCGGTGGTCGGACCTGAAGTTGAGAGAGCCAGAGAAGTACAGAAAGATCCGGAGAGTGCTGCAAAAAAGTAAGTAGTTGTGCTGTGTTCATATTCTTTCTGTCTTTATTACGTTCGTTCTGCTCCATATGCTTTTATTAATTGTAACGTTTAAAAGGGCAACTTTATTGTTCATGGGCCCATTATTCGTTCGTATCAAACATTTTTATTTCGGCCTCTAGAACACCATTGTTTAGGCCATATGCATTTTCCCACATTTTTTTGGGCCTACTTGGATGCCAAAGATTTGTTTGTGTAGATGGGTTTGTTACTAGAATGAAATGCCAACTAGATTGTGTGTAAGGAGAGGACACTGAGCAGCTGTTTTCACATCTGGACACTGGAGCACTAGTGTGGGACCCCAGAACACCATTTTTATTAGGGGGCCACACAGGTGCTCCAGTGTATACTATAGGGGGGTCTCCATCTGTGAAGCTTGTACCAAACATGTAAAGTATTGCAGCTTGACAAAGGGCAATAAAAAAAATATACATCTTGGAACTCTGCTAAAATAGACAATTGTACCACACTTCCAAGCAATGTTTCCTATTTCTAGTTCGGCCATCAAATATCTGTGTGCTAATTATACCATTTTTGTTTTACATAGGGGAGAAAAGACTCGGAGGACAGCCCTCATCCGAGGAGACCACAGACCCCCCACCTATGGAAGAAGGTGAAATACCCCCAAACGAAGAAGAAGAGCAGGAGGAAGAAGAAGACGTGGTGGAGATTGGCACCACAACAGGTGAGTGTCTGCGACCACAGGCTCAGGTAAAAGAGATGGATGGTGGCAGATTTTTGAGACCTTTTTTTTTGTTCTTTATCTCTTTTTAGGTGATCGTGATGTGAGGGATCCTGAACGCTTTACTTCAGAAAGTGCCCAGATACTTATCGGGGAGATCATGGGGTGTAATCTCCAATTGCATAACATCCAGAACCAAATTAGTGATGTTATTAAAAAAAATAATAACATCATTGATGTTTTGAGGCGAATTTAAACCCCACAAAATCACCTGTTTTATTAATGTGGTCCAATCTTCCAAAATTTTTAAAAATGTTTAGAAAAGCCAAATTTGGAGGATGCACACAGTGTGCCAACATGTGCTATCTGCCATCACGGGAGATCAATGGACGCGTTTTGGGGGTGCAACACCTTCCTCAATTATAAAGTCGCATTGAGGAAAGGCTTGCTCCCCCAAAACACGTCCCTTGATCCCCCCTGATGGCAGATAGCACATGTTGACATTCGTAAATTGGTGTGCATCTTCCAAATTTGGCTTTTCAAGGGGTGATTTCCCCCCATCTGAACGCTAGATCAAACCCAGTTCCTAAATACTGATGTCTGATCTAGCCTTCAGGCTTTACCATATGTGAACTTTGTAAGTTCAAGATTTTTGGCTTTCTTGTTGGTTTTACACATACCTGTTTTATCTGAAATGGATATTTTTATTTTTCATAATGCTACTGCAAACATTGTTATACAACAAACATGTTGGTTTGTTTTAAAAACCTTTGGTAAATGCGCATGTGATTGTGCAGGTATAAAAAAGTGCCTTACTCAAGAATGTGTGGATTATTGTCTCAACACTACAACACTTTTGGGGTGATGTAATTGTTGTTTTATGCACAAATGGGGGTTATTTCCTAAGGGCAAATCCTCTTTGCACTACAAGTGCAGGTTCAGTGCAGTTGCAAGTGCACTTGTAGTGAAATGTGTTTTTGCATTTAGGAAGTACCAGCCAACACTATTCTTTATATGGTTACCCAATCACGACATTTTCTGCACTCACATTTCTGTCAGGGTCAGCTAAAACAAACACAAGCAGTAAATGTCCACCAAGAATTTCTTTGGGTTGTTTTTTATTTGAAAAAGGTGTCACATATTGTCTGGCATATTGATAGCCCCCCTACCCGCAAAGAACTCCAGGTATCGTAACCGGACATCACGGGCATTCAGGGAGGGCAAGCCAGGACGGCCGATTTCAAGTGCCGTCATTGTGGATGTATTTGGGATTCCGGCCTCAGGCCCAACTGAGCCAGCATAGTTGGCTGAATGTTTTTGTAGAAAATTATGGAGAACACAGCAGGAAAGTATTATATGGTTCAGTTTATACTCCGCCATATGGATGGGTGTCATAAATAATCGGAACCGGCTGGCCAGGATTCCAAATGTGTTCTCCACCACTCTTCGGGCTCTGGCCAGCCGGTAATTAAAAACCCTCTGTTCCGGGGTGAGGGTCCTCATCGGGATGGCCGCATCAGGTGGTCCCCCAGCGCAAATGCTTCATCAGCAACGAACACAAATGGGAGACCTTCAACATTGTCCTCTGGAGGTGGCAAGTCCAAGCTGCCATTCTGGAGACGCCTGTAGAACTCCGTCTGGGCGATCCCTCCACCATCGGACATCCGGCCATTCTTCCCCACGTCCACATACAAGAAGTCGTAATTAGCCGACACCACCGCCAACATCACTATACTATTGAACCCCTTATAGTTGAAATAGTACGACCCCGAGTTGGGTGGTGGGACGATGTGGACGTGTTTCCCATCAATTGCCCCTCCGCAGTTCGGAAAGTCCCACCGCTGGGCAAAGTGGGAGGCCACAGTCTGCCATTCCTGTGGCGTGGAAGGAATCTGTTGAGGAAAAAACAATAAACATTACTATTTTTTCACAGAAACCTGGCAAGCAGATTAGACACAAACATTATGGGTCAACCTCCAGATAGCATTTATTAAGGGGAATTTAACAACAACAAAGTATAAGGTACACCTATCATATTCCCCCTCCCCCCCTCATGGGCCATTTCTAACATTATAGGGGGGGGGGAACTCTTGGACAGGTAACCCTCTTCACTTCATTGAGAGATGAATGCCTAAATACAGGGTATTACTTGGAACAGCCCCTCCTTAGTTACACTATTGGCAGACCACTGGACAGGTAAGAAGTGTCATAATACAAAGATATAAATACACACTGTACACATTTAAGGACATTTGGACATTCTGCTATTACCTATCAAGATAATAATAGGATACAAAAACTTTAAACAGTACCATTGGAAAGTATACAGGCAGGCCCTTGCACTACATGCTTTGGGGAATTCATCCATACATCTGACCAGTAAAGAGGTGGGTATAGTGTGTATGGGTTTGGCAAAGTCACCAGATAGATGATTGAGGATAGAGAATTGGGATCAGCTGACTTAGCAGTTGGGGGAGGGAGGGTTACAAAAAATTTGGGGACACCACAAAAAAAAGCCTCTGCCACTCTGCCTGAATTTAAAACAAAAATAACATTTCAAAACATTTTAGGGGGTGTTTGGGGTAAAGCACTACTATGGAGCTGATAAAATACATTGTTAAGTGACTACATGAGGTGAATATAGGGCAGGAGACACCATGCTGGAGAGGTTATTGAAGGGCATATATGTATGAAGGACCTAAAATAATAATTACCGAAAAATCCAGCATGCATGAGAACAAAGGGGACATTCACAGCATATTACAATCATGGTAATTAGGGAATGAGGGAAGAAATACAATATATTATCAAACATTAAATACAATAAAATGGGATATAAAAGGATAAAAATCTTACCTTCATATACTCCTTCTGCAGGACCTGGATGATGGCAGAACAGGTCTCTGGGATAATGATCCCCAGAGCCTGGGGGGGAGATGCCTGTCGAGAACTTCAAGTCCTGCAGACTTCTCCCTGTGGCCAAATACCGCAAGGTAGCGACCAACCTCTGCTCCGGAGTGATGGCTTGCCTCATGCAGGTATCCTGCCTGCTGATATAGGGGGTCAGCGAAGCCAACAGACGGTGAAACACGGGGTCCGTCATCCTGAGAAAGTTCCTGAAATCATCAGGATTATTCTCACGGATCTCACGGAGCAAAGGCATATGACAGAACTGGTCACGCTGAAGCAACCAATTCTTGGTCCATGAACTCCTCCCCACCCTGTTCATGGACTGGACTTGTGTCAAGGTCAGGACCCCAACACCAAGCCCCCGCACAGCACGAACTCTACGAGGAGTACGCATACGAAACATGGCTAGAAAACGGTCGGCTGCTCAGAATGAAGTAACAGAACGCACTGAAGAACAGCAAGGCCTGTGAAGAGCGACCTGAAAAATAGTAACGAGCAGGCAAGATCACACAGAAAACTCTGATACGAACTGACTGCACGCACTGAAGAGCAGATACAAACCCACAAGCACAAACTGAACGGCAGAAAACGATCTGAAAGCCACGAGTCTGAAAAAGCGCGAATCGTCTCTCACCAAACTTTTACTAACACGAGATTAGCAAAAGGAGCCCAAAGGGTGCCGCGCTTGGTTCTGAACCGGCCTTTTCTAGTCTCGTCGTACGTGGTGTACGTCACCGCGTTGTTGGCGATCGGAAATTCCGACAACTTTGTGCGACCGTGTGTAGGCAAAACAAGTTTGAGCCAACATCCGTCGGAAAAAATCCTAGGATTTTGTTGTCGGAATGTCCGAACAAAGTCCGACCGTGTGTATGGGGCATTACAGTTTGTTTCCATTTGAAATCTGCCACATCTTGAGCAGGAAAAACTCTTCTCTGCCAGGAGCAGCTGGTCCATTAGGAGCGCAGGGGCGCCGTCCCTCTAGTATGCATGCGGGAATGCATGCAGGGCGCCAGACTCATACGTGTGTATGAGTTTGTTTTTTTCAAGCCACATGATTGGAGCCTAAAGCTCTAATTGGCTTGAAAAAGCCCACTTGTGATAATAGCGAATAAATATTCACTATTGTCTTCCGGCTTCTCAGGACAGGAGGCGGCTTTTTTGGCCAGGAGGAGAAGGAGGGGCAGAGTGTGGGGGACTGTGCCGTGGAGGGGTGAGTGTGGACCTGGAGGGGGGGGTGGTTTGCCACCCCGCCAAAAAATTTAGCACCAGCCGCCACCGTTCTCTAACAAATTGCTGTATTTACTATAATGATAACATTATTTAAATCTAAAATTGAAATTGAAAATACTATCATTTTCTTTTAAGCAAGATACACATAAAATGTTTATTGTTTACTCAAAAACACTTGGAGGACATTGGCAAGTGCTGGTGTTTATGCCACATCTATTGAATAAACTGGAACTGGAAGAATGGTAAATGGTTGGTAGCTAGCTCTTGTGGAAGGTGTCATGAAAAAGGGGCTGTAACCACTAAGAGAAAGGCAGTCTAAGAAATACAAGAGCATACCCAAGGCTGCATGGAGACACAAGTGTCACAGAAGCGCTTAGGAAGCAATGGGGTCACAGATTGTCACAGGATGCTTTGGGTTCTCTATGTGAGACAGGATGCTATGGGTTTACAGGGAGCTGTGAGGTCACTAGGTGACTCAGGATGCTTTGGGGTACCTAGGTAACCTAGGAACACAAGAGTCACTAGAGATGATGTGACCACTGAAGACACACTTGCAACTGAATACACAGGATTGCTGAGGCCACTGTTTACCAGGTACATAAGGGTCACTGAAGACTCAGGAATGCTAGGGTGAAGATGCTGGGGTAACCAGAGAAACAGGAGACACTGGAGATGCAGCATCACTGGGGTCACTTGCAACTCTGGGGTCACCAGAGGCACAGAGGTCACTGAAGACCCAGGAGACCCAGAGTCTCTGAAAACAATGGAATGCAAGGGTCACTGGAAGTGAAAGGAGAGCAGAGGTCACAGGAAGCATGGATGTGCAAGGGTTTCTGGAGGTACAAAAGTGCAAGGGTCTCTGCAGAAACAGGAGTGCAATCGTCTTTGAAGGCACAATTGTGTAAGAGTATCTGAAAGCACAGGAGGGCAAGGGTTTTGGAGGGCACAGGAATGAAGGGAGTGCTGCAGTGCACAGGGTTGAGACACTGGAAGCACAGGTACTCAGGAGGTTTGGCAGGCATGGTGATGCATTGCTCAAATTCTGTGCAACATGCCACCTGGTGATTTAAGGAAAGGACTGGGGTCTGATTGGCTACCTTGCCAGTGGATCATGAAAACCAGAGGCTGCGCGCATAAGATAAGACCAAGCAGTGATTCCAGGAACAGGTGAATGTATCAGGAGGTAGTAGTTCCTGAAAGGAACCTTTGGCACATGCTTTTTACATCCATAAAAAAAATCACTGAACATTGAGAAAAGTATTAATGAGAACATGCGTCGTGGGCGTTGCTGGGTAGGAGCCCTTCTCTGCACATGAACATATAAATATACATGGTGATAGTACTATCACCTCTGTGCCTCTTGGAGATGTGTGGATGGCACAGGCTATCTGGTAGGTTCCCTTTTAAAAACCCATGAGTGATCTGTACTCTTATTATGCTCCAAAGCTCTAGCTTGGCAATTGCTATTTACTATGCATATATGATATGCTTTACCTTCAGGGTGTCTTGTCCATCTCTTTTTTTGGGTGGGTCTCTATATATACAGTCAGGTCCATAAATATTGGGACATCGACACAATTCTAATATTTTTGGCTCTATACTGTACACCACCTCAATGGATTTTGAAATGAAACGAACAAGAAGTGCTTGTTAACTGCAGACTTTCAGCTTTAATTTGAGAGTATTTACATCCAAATCAGGTGAACGGTGTAGGAATTACAACAGTTTGTATATGTGCCTCCCACTTTTTAAGGGACCAAAAGTAATGGGACAATTGGCTGCTCAGCTGTTCCATGGCCAGGTGTGTGTTATTCCCTCATTATCCTATTTACAAGGAGCAGATAAAAGGTCCAGAGTTCATTTCAAGTGTGCTTTTTGCATTTGAAATCTGTTGCTGTCAACTCTCAATATGAGATCCAAAGAGCTGTCACTATCAGTGAAGCAAGACATCATTAGGCTGAAAAAACAAAACAAACCCATCAGAGAGATAGCAAAATAATTAGGTGTTAACAACCACCACTAGCTGTGAAGGTGAGAGAGCCACGTGCAACAAACCTTGTCAATAGCAATATATGCGTCACATTACCTGTATATATATATATATATATATATATATATATATATATATATATATATATATATATATATACACAGTGGGGACTGACGGTATTCAGACCCCCTTAAATTTTTCACTCTTTGTTATATTGCAGCCATTTGCTAAAATCATTTAAGTCCATTTTTTTCCTCATTAATGTACACACAGCACCCCATATTGACAGAAAAACACAGAATTGTTGACATTTTTGCAGATTTATTAAAAAAGAAAAACTGAAATATCACATGGTCCTAAGTATTCAGACCCTTTGCTGTGACACTCATATATTTAACTCAGGTGCTGTCCATTTCTTCTGATCATCCTTGAGATGGTTCTACACCTTCATTTGAGTCCAGCTGTGTTTGATTATACTGATTGGACTTGATTAGGAAAGCCACGCACCTGTCTATATAAGACCTTATAGCTCACAGTGCATGTCAGAGCAAATGAGAATCATGAGATCAAAGGAACTGCCTGAAGAGCTCAGAGACAGAATTGTGACAAGGCACAGATCTGGCCAAGGTTACAAAAAAATTTCTGCTGCACTTAAAGGGGCGTTTTTTTTTTTAAAGTCAGCAGCTACAAACACTGTACCTGCTGACTTTTAATAAGGACACTTACCTGTCCAGCGAGCCCGCAATGTCAGCCATCCACCGGATCGGCTGCCGGGGCCGCCATCATAACTAAGGGAGAACCTAAATAATGAGGAAAAAAATTAACTTAGATGATTTTAGCAAATGGCTGCAATATAACAAAGAGTGAAAAATTTAAGGGGGTCTGAATACTTTCCGTCCCCATTCTGTACATATATATCTATCTATATATATATATATATATATAGATAGATAGATAGATAGATAGATAGATAGATAGATAGATAGATAGATAGATAGATAGATAGATAGATAGATAGATAGATAGATATAGATATATATCTATATAAATAGATATATATCTATATCTATATATATAGATATATATCTATATATATAGATATATATGCACCTTGTGGCCTCATACACTGATATTTTTACATCATTATCTTTCCTATAGGGTGAGTTTGGGGTGCTTTGAACATCAACCCCAACATAGCATTATCTGCACTTCCAAGCTAGCTAGTATATTATAGCTATGTATGCATGGCTATGCACATGTATGAGTGTATATTTATAATTTGTTTGTGCATTTGCCATATATAACACCCATGAAGCTAATATATTTGCCCTTATCCTATAGATATACTCCTCTCTATAGAGACCATTTTCTCACCCATTGAGCCTGTATAACCGAATGCACCCCCTTGAGTATGTAACTCTATCAATGTTTTATGCCTGTATAAAGAAACTCTATTCTATTTTACCTTATACTGACCACTCTGAATGGATAGTTTTTGAGTATATCTGATTACAATCCTTTTTCCTAAATAGACTATTATCACTTGTATCCTGTGCCTCTCAGCGGGCTCCCAGGTGAGTCATCTTTCCTTGGGCCCCTGGCAATCCGATGCCTCTTGGTAAGACAATTGAACATACTTTGTAGCGCCACCTTTTGCGGCTATCCACAGCTCCAAGTCGCTTTGGATAAGTCTCTATGAGCTTGCCACATCTTACCACTGGGATTTTTGCCCATTCCTCCTTGCAAAACTGCTCCAGCTCCTTTAAGTTGGATGGTTTGTGCTTGTGAACAGCAATCTTTAAGTCTGACCACAGATTTTCTATTGGATTAAGGTGTGGGCTTTGACTAGACCATTCCAACACATTTACATGTTTCCCCTTAAAGCACTCAAGTGTTGCTTTAGCAGTGTGTTTGGGGTCATTGTCCTGCTGGAAGGCGAACCTCTGTCCTAGCCTCAAATCACACACAGAGTGGTACAGGTTTTGCTCAAGAATATGCTTGTATTTAGCACCATCCATCTTTCCCTCAACTCTGACCAGTTTCCCAGTCCCGACTGCTGAAAAACATCCCCACAGCATGATGTTGCCACCACCATGTTTCACTGTGGGGATGGTGTTCTGTGGGTGATGTGATGTGGGTTTGCGCCAGACATAGTGTTTTCTTTGATGGCCAAAACTCCCTCCATACATTTTGGGAGTCTCCCACATGCCTTTTCGCAAAATCAAAATGTTCCATTTTGTTTTTTGCTGAAAGTAATGGCTTTCTTCTGCCCACTCTGCCATAAAGCCCAATTCTATGGAGCGTACGGCTTATTGTCGTCCTATGTACAGATACTCCAGTCTCTGCTGTGGAAGTCTGCAGCTCCTCCAGGGTTACCTTAGGCCTCTGTGCTGCCTCTCTGATTAATGCCCTCCTTGCCCGGTCCGTGAGTTTTGGTGTGTTGCCGTCTCTTTGCAGGTTTGCTGTTGTGCCGTATTCTTTCCATTTGATTATGATAGATATGATGGTGCTCCTAGGAATCATCAAAGATTTGAATATTTTTTTTATAACCTAACCCTGATTTTTACTTATCAACAACATTGTCCCTTACTTGTTTGGAGAGTTCCTTGGTCTTCATGGCAGTGTTTGGTTAGTGGTGCCTCTTGCTTTGGCGTTGCATCCTCTGGGGCCTTTCAAAAAGGTGTATATATGTAATGACAGATCATGTGACACTTAGATTGCACACAGGTGGACATCATTTCACTAATTATGTGACTTCTGAAGATAATTGGTTGCACCAGAGCTTTTTATGGGCTTCATAACAAAGGAGGTGAATACATACGCACATGCCAATTATCAGTTTTTTATTTCTGAAAAATAGTTTTATGTATGTATTTTTCTAATTTTACTTCACTAACTAAGAGTATTGTGATCTGATCCATCACATATAATTCCGATTAAAAAAACATTGAACTTAAGGCTATAATGTAACAAAATAGGTAAAAAGCCAAGGGGGGTGAATACTTTTGCAATGCACTGTAGTTATGTGATAATCATCTTTTAATCACCATCTAACTGTAGAAAGCTCCTGAAGAAATGTAAACCCACAAAACATGTAGAACAACCAATATACAGATGGTATCTATGTTCTAGTTGTCACGATCTGCTGCAACTTTAGAATTTTGCCTTGATTATCACTATTTGTTTTAATCTGTAAATCTGTCATTATATGTATTTTTGTAATAAATTTCTTTAAATATTTTACTTCTGACTGTTTAGCATCAGTTGATATACGGTACCCTTAAAGTCCAACATAGCCTCTTCCTTCCTATCTATACTTCTCTTACATCAACCAATGTTATGCTGCTCTTGCAAAATGTTACTGTTGTTTAACCCTTTTATTAGATTGGGACCGCAACTGAATAAGGATGGTTAATTGACAGAGATCTGGGAAAAATCAAATCTCCTCTATAATATAAGAAAATGAAAACCTTAGCTCTAAGGACTGCAAGGTTCAGAGTTGTTGGATCTCGGTTAATGTGATCGGAAAAGAAGCAGATCTGGGACTTTTTGGGCAGTGAAGGGAAGACATCAGGCATCTAATAGACCCCTGTTGTCTCCATAAACTGAACCTGTCACTGCACAATGCTATCACATATGCCCTTTTATAGTTGCAATAAAGTAATTAAAAAATCATGCAACAAAAAAATTGTAACTATCATAATTTTATTCTACAGTGCTTCTGCTTTCAGAAAATATATATTACTTGAGAAAATTGTGCCAATATCTGTTGGCAAAATAATTTTGCTTGGCACAGAAGACTACAATCAAATACAACTTTGAGGCATATAATAGTACTTCCCAATTGTTTAATAAAATAGTTTCATGTTCTGTTGGCATTAGTGACAATATATTGCTTGGCATGGAAGCTGACAATCTATTGTAGCTCAGAGGCTTAAAAAAACTCACTATTATTTAACAAAACTATGTTAAGTTCTCTGCTGCATATTGTTGGTTGGTAGAAACACCTGGTATACTTCAAAGGGCTTGCTACACCACAAGCAGCTAGTAAATACATTTAAAGACAAATACATTTTCAACAAATGCCATTCAAATCTCCTATCCCAAAACACCAAACTCATGTTTTAGAGCATATAAATAAAAAATTAGCCTTTAGCTCTCTCTATTCTCTTTTCTCTTCTGATTTATAATAGTTATACGCATACTTGCCCTTTTAATAGGCACGGCCTGCTTCTAGTAGTTTGTGATCCTGAAAGAAATAGTAAATTCTGTATAAAACTGTTTTCCATTTTGTATGCCTTGCTTATTTATTGAGCTCTGCACTCATTGTACACATGGCACTGATAATTTTTTTGTTACATATTTGCACTCTTTCTTTTGAGTCTCATAAGAAACAAGCCTGCCTACATTATGCCCCATGTTACCCTAAAAGTACAATTGTAATATTAATGTGCTCCCCAGTGGCAGCTGGTGGGTTCTCCCTTTTGGGGGGCAGCAAACATGCACCAACACCCCCCCACCGCCGGGCAGTGTGGCACTGACCACCTGCGCCACCCGCCAGACCACCTGCAGCACTGACCACCCGCCGGTCCACCCACAGCACTGACCACCCACCGGACCACACGCGGCACTGACCACCTGCCAGACCACCCACAGCACTGACCACCCACTGGACCATCCGCGGGTGGTCTAGCAGCGCTTACCCACTGTGTGGCGGGGCTCTCCTCTTCTCCTGCAGTGGTGGGGCTGTCCTCCTCCTCTCCTGCAGTGGCGGGCTGTCCTCCTCCTCTCCTCCAGTGCGGGCCGCTCCTCAGGCTTCCACCCCGTGTGTCTCCTCTTCCGCCAAAGCGCTAGGCATCCAATAGGATCGCCTGGTGCTTTGGCCAATCGGGAAACAGGTCTCACAGACCTCCCTCCTGATTGGCAGGGAGGAACTGTAGTATGACCATAGCGAAAACTCATTCGCTATCGTCACACAACAGGGTGGGATCTGGACGCAGTGCTCTGTGCCCCCCTATTTGAAGCCTATTAAAGCCTTTGGCTCTAAATACACACCCTCATCTATCCCCGCCATTGTAATTCATGTGTCCAGGGTCCTGAAATCAGTTGGGGCATAGATGGGGGGTGGCGCCCGTGCGCCCATAATGCATGGGCCCTCACTGGTGATCTCTACATTTGTATGATTATATAAAAACTTTGAATGTGCAGAATAAACAAAACATGTATTTGGGAAGATAGTGTATCTTTTGTGTCTGTTCCTTACTGCTGTGGTTTTTACTATTTTGGAACCACTGATCAATACTAGAACAGGAGTTACACATCTATAAAATTTCCAAAACTGTCAACAAGCTTGCAGCAAGAAGTGGATGCACAGACCCTGAGAATCCAAAACAAGGAACTTAAGATGATCTAGGAATTTCTGAGACTCAGCCGACAAGGTAAACCCCTTGTTTGCTTACACTTGGTTATAAATGATAAAATAATACAATTTATGTCCTTTTTTCCCACCAAATTATTATTATTTTTCGGTTTTAAATCTTTTTTTTTTTTATTAATAATCATAGAAAAAAAGGTATACAAAACACACAAGTACAAAAAATAAGGAGAACATCCTTATATCAGCTAGCGCTATAACGCACGGTATTGAATATAAGTACTTATAACAAAAAAGAAAGAAAAAAAGAGTGCAACGAGTTACTTTTCCCCCATTTTTCTTCCCTTCCCTTCCCACCCATTCTTATTCCCCTCCCAGCCCTCCCTCCCCCTAATACCACCCCCCTCCCTCACCCCAATAGACAGAACCGCACTCAGATTGTTAGCACTGAACCCTATAGTGTTCTAAGACAACCTATATCACCGCAGAGCTTGCCTTTTCTCTCAAGTCCAATCATCTTGGTCCTTTATTCTCCCCTTCCCTGAGGAAACCTCCTAAATTCTGCAGTTAATTCCAAAAGAGGTACCGTGTGCTTAACCCCTGTAGCCAGGGCCTCCATATCTTAATAAATTTATTGTAATTTCCTTTCTTAGTATATACTGTCTTTTCTGTCCAGACCAAGGAATCCATTGTCCTAAGCCATTCCCCTGGAGTTGGTGGTATTGCTGAGAGCCAGGATTGCACTATCAATTTTCTCGCCTGGTATAGGCACCTTATTATAGCAGTAATCATGTTGGAATTCCCCATGTTTCCTCTTACCAACCCCAAGATACACACCTTAGCGTCCAATTCTAATTTGACTTTGAACCTGGAGTTTATTGTTCTAACAACCTCCGGCCAATATCTTGCTAGTTTTGGGCACCTCCACACCATATGTATAAGATCTCCTGTCCTTAAACACCTAGGACATTTGTCGTCTGGTCTGCGACCGAACCTATACAACCTCCTAGGAGTGTAGTACGCTCTATGTAGCAGAAGGAGGTGCGAGGCCTTCTGTGACGGAGAGACGGACACCATCGGCCCAAGTTCCAATATTCTTTTCCACTGGATGTCCGTCAACTCCCCCACGTCCGCCTCCCACCTCTCCCTGAGGCCAGGGGTCGTTCGCTGGGTTACTATTTTATCCATTAACTGCTCATACACATCCGTAATCAGTCCCTTAGTAGTTTTTACTTTGACTATTTTATTAAGGAGTGGTGCTTTGCACCACTCCATGGGGAAGGTCCTGAATTGAATGCTTAATGCATGCCTAATCTGCAAGTAACTGTAAAATGTGTTGTTCGGAACTCCATATTCTAATCTCAACTCCGTAAAGGATTTAAGATTATTGTCTCTATACAAATGAACCAGTCTGTGTATTCCGTGGCGCTCCCATATGACATTTCTTTCTATAGACAGTAACTCCCACAGGGATTTATTATACCAAATAGGTGAAAATTCGGCGATGCCCCTATACCCCATGGTCTTCTTAACTATCTGCCAAGTTTTAGTTACTAGTTTGTATGTTGGCAACTTTCGCTGAAGCGAGCCCGCTTCTAATGCTTCCACCAAGGACTTATGTGGGTTACCTTCTAGCATTATTTTATTGCTGGCGCGCTTGTCGCCCGGGGGCTCGCATCCCCCAATATGCTATAATTGGGCGGCTAAGTAATAGCCATAGGGATGGGGGATTGCCAATCCTCCTTCACAAATAGGTCGCTGCAGTGCCTGTAGACTAATCCTGGCCTGGCCTTTTTCCAGATTAGTTCCCTAAATAAAGAATTTATTTTCAGGAACCATTTTCTCCCGATCCATACCGGGGAGTTATGGAGGATATATAGCAACTGTGGTAACCATATCATTCTAATCAGGTTCGTTCGTCCCGCTATAGATAGGGGAAGCTGGCACCAGATATCGCTTTTTTTTTTAATTTTACAAGCAGGGGGGCCAAGTTGTCTCGGATATAGTGGTTGGGGTCATTGGTCATTACTATTCCCAGGTACCTCATCTTATCTGTTATATTTAACCCAGGGATACCGTCAGGGAGGGTACTAGTAGTTGGGTCAATCTGTAAAAGCAGTGATTTCTCCCAGTTAATTACAAGGCTCGAAATCCTCCCGAACCCTTCTACCAGCTGCATCGTTTTTTCCAAGGATGGTCCCGTGTCCCCCAGAAAAACCAAGACGTCGTCTGTGTAAAGCGCAATTCTTTCCTCGCCGCCTTTCCTCTTAAAACCCCGTAGACCCGATGATCTTCTTATAACTTCCGCCAATGGCTCCATTGCTAGAGCGAATAGCAGGGGTGATAACGGACACCCCTGCCTTGTGCCCCTTTCGAGCGATAGACTATCTGTATACTCATTATTAACCTTTAATTTAGCCGTTGGGTAGCTATACAAGATTTTCACCCAGTTAATAAATGATGGGCCAAACCCGAATCTCTCTATTATCCCCCAGAGATACCCCCATTCCAGGCTGTCAAATGCCTTGGCTATATCCAAGGACATGACAGCTCTGGGGTCCTTACCCTCCACTGGGGTCTGGAAGTTCAAATATGCCCTTCTAATGTTTACACTAGTAGATCTATGGGGGATGAACCCTGCCTGGTCCGGGTGTAACAGATTGGTAATGCATTTACATAACCTGATTGCTAGCACCTTTGCTAGGATTTTAATATCCGAGCAAAGTAGCGAGATCGGTCTATAAGAAGATACATCCAGTTGATCATTCCCTTCTTTTTGTATAAATATAATATTAGATTCTGTCATCGAGGCAGGTAATCCACCATCTATAGCCGCCCCCTCTAGTGTCCTCAAGAGGGTGGGGAGCAAAACCTCCCCATAATATTTGTAGATCTCCAGGGGGAGTCCATCTGGGCCCGGAGACTAATGGTTAGGCATATCTGCCACTGCGCTCTTTAACTCTTCTAGTGTTATGGGGGATTCTAGGTTAGCTTTATCTATTGCAGAAAGAATCGGCAATTCGACTCCCTCCAGACATCTGTCCATCTCTCCCCTTACTGTAGCCTGTTTTGACTTGTAAAGAGTATTATAAAAGTCAAAAAATATCTCCTTGATTTTCACAGGGTCAGCTGTAATTTCCCCATTTGGGAACCTGATCGCAGAGATTATTGAGGATGGAGAATTAGTGCTTGCCAGTAAAGCCAGCATTTGGCCCACTCTTTCTCCCTCCTCAAAACACCTTTGTCTCTGAAAAAGTCTTCTGTTCTCGGCGTTTCAAATTATTACCGCTTTATATTCCTGTTGCTTCCTAGTCCATAACTTCCTTGTCCCTGGATTGGGGCTCCTCACATATTGTCTTTCCAGCTCCAGGACCTCGTTTCTGATGTGTTCTCCCTGCGCTCTTGATTTCCTCTTTACCCTTGTTATATGTTGGATTAAGAGCCCCCTAAGAAAGGCCTTTAAGGAGTCCCAGACCACCCCCCTTGGCGCTGTACCTGAATTATGAATTATAAACCCTTTTAAACTAGTGGATATTTCTTCCGTTCTCCCTACCTCCAACCATACTGGATTTACTGTCCAGGGTCTCTGTATTTGTCTATCGTGGGTGTGCACCGCAAGTTTCAGAGGTGAGTGGTCTGATATCCCTCTTGGGCAGTATTCTATCTTATACACTAGGGGGTACGCTTCTTTATTGCCTGTAGCTAGATCTATACGAGATAATGTGCAGTGTGTCCCTGAATAACAAGAATATTGCCTATCATTTGGATTACGGGTTCTCCAGAGGTCACACCACCCGATCTCCTCTAGGAACTGAGCAAGCCTTCCCTCCTTTGCCCTTTCTGTCCAGGCACCAGATGGAAGCCTGTCTTCACAACTGTCAAGAACTGCATTAAAGTCCCCTACCAAAATCATCGGAGCACCTATCTTGTTCTCCATATATTCCAGCAAACAATATAGAATTTCCAACTTAAATGGGGGGGGGAATGTATATATTAGCTATAACAAATGCTCTACCCTCTATCATGCAATTTAAGAAAATATAGCAGCCCAGTGTGTCGATCCGGACATCCCTGCAGGTAAACGCCAGCCCTTTTTTAACCAAAATACTCACTCCCCTTGAGTAGGAGGAGTAGACTGAGTGAAATTGCGTTTGAAATCCTTTACCCCTAATTCGCAATTTAGACTCATTCGTCAGGTGCATCTCCTGCAGGCATATCAGTCCAACACCCTGGGACTCCAGTTCTGAAAATACAGCAGCTCTTTTGACAGGGTCGCCCATGCCCCTAACATTCCATGAGCTTATTCCAACTGTGCTAGACATCAAGAAAACAAAAAAAAAGATTTAATAAAAGGAGCAACCCAAGAAACAAAAAACCAAAAAGAAGACCCAAAGAAAAGTACAAAATTAGAGCCAGAAGGGGGGGTAGCCTCGAGACATCTATCTTATGCAGTATAAAATGTAAACCACTCTTTTACCCAAGCCACCTAATCAAACATATCAAACTTCTTACTTTAAAACTTGCCATTTGTTTTAACTTATCTGTGGTTTCTAAAACAACAAATAGTGCCATTACTATGATCAGAGGTGTGAGGGGCGAGGGGGGGGGGCTCTGCTTCCCCCCTCCCGCCCCCCCCCCGACCCCCAAAATTGCTCTTCTTTTCTCGTGCGTGTGCAAATAACTCAAACCCTTATATAATTTTTTTCCCTTATCCCACCCCTGCTTCAATTTAACATAGTGCATAGATCCCACATAGGGGATAATTAACCCTGTACCCAGTGAAACCCCCCCTACTCCTCCCATGCCTGATTCGACTAGCCCTGGAGGCCTTTGTTGTGACCCTTGTGCACCCTTCAACCCATTCTAAGCAACACTTCCATACCCACCCTGCTAATGAGTCTACCCCACCAACATTCTCCACTTGCCCCCCTCCCCCCACCTCTTTTAAACCAAATCCCCTGAGGCAAAATATTCTCAGAACTTTGAAAAAAAAGAAAAAAACACCCCACAACCTTAACCGTGTACCATCTCCCATTAATAGCTCTCACCCTCTAACCCTCGCTACCCTAACCTCCAGCCCATGCGGAACCCCCCCCCCAACCCCTCCCCCAGCCCTTATTTAGCTTTTAATAATTCAACATCTTTTTATTTTCCAGCTTTATAAGTTCTTTTTGTTATCCTCCAACCATGCTGTGGCCCTGTAAGCTGTATCAAAAAAATTAACTGTCCCTAAAGCCTCTACGCGTAACGCGCTGGGTATAACAGTGCATATGGAATTTTGTGAATCCGTAGAGCACGTTTAACCTCCATGAATCCTGCTTGCAGGTCCGGAGAGTAGTCAGGGTACAATGATATCCTAATGCCATTATAGAGAATGTCTCCCTTCTCTCTGGATTTTTGCATCAGTGTCACCTTGTCCTTGTAACAGAATAACTTGATAATCATTGGTCTAGGGCGACCCCCCGATGCAGTGGGCCTAGTAGGGATTCGGTGCGCTCTCTCAATGGCGAAGAAATGTGAAAAAGTTTCAGTCCCAAAAAGCCCCTTGAGCCAATTTTCCATAAATACCTCAGGGCGGGGGCCCTCGCTTCCCTCTGGGAGACCCATCACCCTGACATTGCATCTGTGCATCCTATTTTCTATTTCGTCCATTTTGTTTCTATATGTTTCAAACTGCGCTTGCATGAACTTAAATTCTCGTTGCATTGGATGTACCGTATCCTCAACTTGGCTCAGTCTTTCCTCTATGAGAGTGGTCCTCTCTACCACTTTCTGAAGCTCCTGGCCCATAGAGCATAGTTCTGCCTTAAGGCCCCTTAGTTGATTACACAGATCATTCAGGGATACCTCTTTTAATGTGGGCTCAAGTTCACCAACTATGCTTAAGTCAGGAGAGGCTCCACTAGTGGTTACAATACCTTTCTCCAGAGGGTCTATCTCCGGACTTTTTTTATTTGTTGTTTTAGTACTAGCGGGTAGTGCAACTGAAGCTGCTGACATTCTGCCAACACTCTTTCTATCCCCAGCCAGTCCTGTCTGTGTCTTCTCGTGGGGTAGCTGGTTGCCTTTAGCAGGGGAATGCGAAGGGGTATGTGCGTATTTTTCTAACTTTGCTGCCGCTGTAGATGCCGGTACCGCTAGATTCCCCTTTTCCTTAGAGGAGCGGGTAGGCTATACTGTTGAGCTCTCCTGTGGCTGTTGGGGATCCTCACCCTTCTTCCTGGTCATCATTGGTGTATAATGCAGTAACAAAATAGGATTTCAACAATTCCTTTGCCCAATTTAATGTTCCTGGTCGTTACTGCTATCACCCCCTTTTATATCCCGCTTTCTGGGTAATTACAGTGTTTACAGTCCACAATTATTACTTGGTTTCTGCCCTCCTTAGCAAATATTCCTTTTTTCCTTTCCTTTTCCCTTCCCCTGCTTTACAACATTACACTTTTCCTCTTCTGCTGTATGTTATCAGCACAGTATTACACAGGCCCGCCTTTATTGCTTCTCGCCTTCCTGAGCTAGAGCCAAATGCCCACGTACCTGTCCTGGAGTATTCAAGGGCTACATACCCTCCTTGCATACACTCTCGGCGTCCACCGCTTGTTGTAACAGGAGGGATTGGTACGCTTTAGCTGGCGTGTCCGGCTTCCGACTCGTGGCTGAGTCACATGGTCTCTTCTTGGCTCTCGCGAGAGCCCCGAACGTTGCCGGGTTACAGAGCAGGGCAGCGTCAGGAAGGTGCGAGCGGCGTAGATTTGAACCGGACGTACAGCAGCACAACAGTGGGCCGACACCCCGTAGCGGCTTCGGGCACCAGTGTCCTCCGCTCTGCACCACCTCTCGATCCGGACAGGATAGCCTCAAGCAAAGCTGAGTACCCGTGCTGTGTTGGGCAGACAAGTTAGGCAGCAAGCTGGGTTAAACTGCTGGGGATGGGGCTGGCAGTATGGAGGCCGGAGCGAGGAGAAAGCTCACTCACATCCGTTCACACCGACATCCGGTCACGCCCCCCCATTGCCAATTCCCAAATTATTATTATTACTGTTATTATTATACAGGATTTATATAGCGCCAACAGTTTGCGCAGCGCTTTACAAAATGAGAGCAGATAGTACAGTTACAATACAATTCAATACAGAAGGAATCAGAGGGCCCTGCTTGTTAGAGCTTACAATCTAGAAGTGAGGGTCAAGTGAAACAAAAAGGTAATAACACAAACGCAGAGGTGGTATTTGATCACCTCTGCGTTTTTTATTTTTTGTGCTATAAACAAAAAAAGACAGACAATTTAAAAAAAAAAAAAACAATATTTTTTACTTTCTTCAAAAACATATCCAATAAAAGAATTGAAAAAAATCGAATTTCTTCATAAATTTAGGCCAACATGTATTCTGTTACATATTTTTGGTACAAAAAATGGCAATAAGCATATATTGATTGGTTTGAGCAAAAGTTATAGCGTCTTACACTACTCTTATTTGAACTGCATTGATTGCTGTTTATATGTTATGTTGTTGCTGTTTACTGTTCATTGAATTGTTTAAGTTCAGAAAGGAAGAATAGTGCTGTTAACAGGGTATATGAAATACATATCTGCTGTAACATTTGTTTAAAGGCAAGAGGGCATCCTTATGAGCATTAAGTTAGAAAAAAGAGTGAAGGATTAGAGACCCTCAGTGCAAAAGGAGCTTTGTAGAATGTATGGACCGGAAGTACTTTTCTGCCTGAGCTCCTAGATAAAAATGTATGTGGGACAGGGATCCACAATGGGTAACAGAGTTACCAAGTCCGTAGGGACTAGGAGATAGGTTCCCACTGAAGTATCATGCAGATTAAACAGCTAGAGAATTTATGGAAGAAAGATATGGAAGTTGGGTCACAGGACTTTTACCTTTTTTGAGCAGGATAGACAGTGAGTGACAGACAATGTAGCACTAGACATAAAAGGGTATTTTGATGTTAAGAGAAAAAAGTAAAACAGACAAATGAAAGTTTAATTGTATTGAGATAAGGCATAACAACTTTTGGTCCTGGCCCAAATAAAATATTCTATATGTCATCAGAGAGGAAAGATGGTCCAGCACTTTGGCTGTCCATCTGATCATAGGAATTAGAGCAAGTCAAGAACATTACAAGGATTATAAAACATGGGATGCCTGGCAAAACAAGAAACCTCGAATGAGCCTACTGTTGATGTATAGGGCCCAATCTAGAGGTGGCCTTGGCTGCTCTGATCTATGGAAATACTTCTTGGCTTCACGCCTCATTTAATTAGCACAATGGCACACCTCTTCCTTCTCTATTCCATGGTTACAGTTCGAGAGGATCTCAGTTGTCCCCTTCTACCTTCCGGGTCTCCTTTGGTCATGCTCTGTTCCCCTAAGGATGTTGCACCACTCAATGGCAATGGGGGTCAGTCTCTTTACCTCTGGTCCCTTTATAGGGTAAAATTTCTCTAGTCCCCCACATCTAGCCTCCTTCTTGGGTGACACTCAGTTCCCCCCGGCCTTTGGCAAGGATAAAGAGTTCTTAAGTTGCATCTTCCAGGACCTAGTGACTCTGGACTCTCTGCTGCTAGGTTCATCTTTTTGCACATCCCCAACAGAATTATGCCCTCCACAGTTCTGAATTCTGTAAATACCTACAAATCAGTAATTTCTTCTCTAATATGTTAACTCAGGCTGCCGATAGGGCTGTAACACCATTTGAGAACCTTTGTGGAGAGGCCTCTAGAGATAAGGGGACTATCTCAACCTTATAGCAATACCTTAATGACCACAATTGTACAGCCAAATCATCAGCTATGCTGGGATGGGAGGCGGAGACTGACCAGGAGATCTGGGCAGAGGACTGGTACGACATGGCCTCTAACATGCATAAATGAACACGCTCCATCGCTATTAAAGAGACTGTTGTCAAGCAACACACCTGCTGGTATTATACCCCCTTTAGATTGAATTAAGATTTTCCCCTAGTTCCTGACACATGTTTCAGGGGTTGTCACGACAGGGCCACTCTTCTCCATACATTCTGGAGCTGCTTGGTGTTGAAACCCATATGGCAAAGAGCCTCTTTGATGGTGCTCCAAATAACAGATGCACCTGTGAGATTGACCTATCAGATGTGCATCTTATTTGCAAAGCTTCCGGAGGTCCCCTCCCCATCAAAAGTTGGCACAGACTGTACACTCTTCAGTGCCATCCACTGGGCAATTGCCCTAAACTGGCGATGTCCCTCTGTTTCATAGTCAGGGTGCTCCATCGCATGGAATCCATTAGACACCACACCCTCATGGATATCATGCACGTCTTTGAACGTAAATGGGCTAATTGGTCATCTTATCAGATATAACCTTTGTTTGGAGGGCTTCCTTGTTTCTCCATTTGAGTTCATTCGACGATTTGGTAACTCTGGAAGGCAACTCACCCAGTACTGCTGATTCAAATATTTTGGAAAATTCCTGTCTAGAGCATATCTTTTATGTAATCATTCTGCTTATCCTGCAGAAGTAATGATGTTATCTTACTCAGTTTCTTTTCATTTTGAAATGTGTTATTTTATTAGTTTTCTTACTTAATGATAATTGTAGAGCTGTTTACCTGTACAATCACATGTTGGTTTTTGAATGTACACTTTATTCTCTCCATGCATTTATATTTTTGTACTTGCTCAAATACGCTAATAAAAACATTTGTAAATGATAAACATGGGATGCAAGGGATCTGGCCGCTCAGCTGTTGGGTAATTGCCAGCTCCCATTTCTCTCCACAATTACTCAGCTGTTGTTGATATCCTGCTCGTCAGTCCTGCCTTCTTAAGCCGTTCAGTCCAGAGGAGCTTTGCCTTCACCTTGGCCAACATCACAAGAAACATCTCCTGCGTTCCTGTTTAAAGACTGGCTTTGCTGACATCCCTTCTGGCTCCGGATCCTGCTTGCTGTTCCACTACTTTGATCCCTGACTTCTGGCTTGGCTGACTATCTGTTCCAGTTACTGAACTTTGGCTATGTTTTGACTACGTTTGTTCTTTTTATTTTTATTATTAAACAAGTGTGATTTAACTGTACTTCTGTCTCGGTCTGATTTCATGGTTTCTGACAGTAGGCGAAGGCCATGAATTCAGAAGATGCAGTCAATCCACTTGTTGGTTATATTTTTTCCAGATTGGATGAACTTGATCACCGCATGGATCAGTTCCCCATGACATTACAAACACTCCTGAGTCGCACAGCTCACCTGGAATTTCCCACTGTGGCCCCCCGATACAACCTATGTTGCAGGCCCCGACCCTGCTGCTGCTCCAGTCTCCGTTCAAGCACCTGCCTCAAGTATTACCTCTATAAAAGATATGTCTGGTTCCGCTTCACTTCCCCAGTGATTTGGGGGCGATCCAGTCCAATGCAGAGGGTTTCTCAACCAGGTTGAGATATACTTTGAGATGCTGCCCCAGGCATTTCCGAGGCAGACAGAAGTAAAGTAGGTTTCGTGATATCTTTGCTTTCTGAGAGAGCCTTGGCCTGGGCAAACCCTCTATGAGAGACGCAAAAACCTGTTGTCTTGAGTTACCCTGAGTTTGTGGCTTCGTTTAAAAGGGTATTTGACGTTCCCGCATGCTCCGCTTCTGCTGCCAAGTGCCTCATGTCCATCAAACAGAGTACGAGAACTGTTGCTGACTACGCCATTGAATTCCGTACTCCGGCAGCAGACGTTGCTTGGAACAATGAGACCCTCGTGGCTGCTTTTTCTCATGGTCTTTCGGATACCATCAAGGATGAGATAGCAGCCCGAGATATACCCACTGAGCTGGAGAAGTTGATCACGTTTGCCATCCTCATTGGCTCCAGACTCAGACAAAGATTCTCTTTTAAGGAGCGCTTGCGGAAGCCTCCTGTATGTTTGTCTTCGAGCTTTGCAGTCCCACCCGTGTCTCCCTCACCTCCCATGCCTTCTGGTACCGAGTCGGGCAGTGAAGGTGAACCCCTGTGCTTGGGTTTCACACGTCTCTCTGCGGATGAGAGAACCTTTAGGAGGAGGGAGAGATTGTGCCTTTATTGTGGCCAGGCATGTCACTTTTTGAAGTCTTGTCCTAACTGTTCAGGGAACGCCCACACCTTGAGGTCCTGTCACAGACAGACCTTAGGTGGCGTTGTTTCATCCCCAGTTATCCAGAAGGATAAGCCCCTGGTTTCGGTCACCCTTTCTTGGGCTGAGTCGTCCGTCGAGATACAGGCTCTAAATCAACTCTGGGGCTGCAGGCCTGTTCATTGATGCTGCCTTTGTATCGAAGCACTCGATTCTGCTGCAGCTGCGTGACATTCCACTTGCCATGGAGGCTCTTGACGGGAGACCTCTACAGCCTGCCCATGTGACTCATGAGACGGTTCCATTGTCCATGGACATAGGGTTTCTTCACCATGATATAATCCAATTCCAAGTTATTTTCTCACCTAATGGCGTGTACACACAACCGGACTTTTTGTTGGACTGAACTCCGAAGGACTTTTCGACGGAGTTCCGACAGAGTTCCAATGAAACAGACTTGCCTACACACGGTCACACAAAAGTCCGATCGTTTCGAATGTGATGACGTACGACCGGACTAGAATAAGTTCATAGCCAGTAGCCAATAGCTGCCCTTGCGTCCTTTTTTGTCCGTCGGACTAGCATACAGACTAACGGATTTTTCGATCGGACTCGAGCCCGTCGGAAAGATTTGAAACATGTTCTATTTCTAAAGTCCGACAGATTTTTGACAGAAAAGGTCCGATGAAGCCCACACACGATCGAATTGTCTGACGGATTCGTTCTGTCGGACCAGTTCGGTCGAAAAGTCTGGTCGTGTGTACACGGCATAAGTTTCCACTGGTTATTGGTTATCCTTGGTTAAAGAGGCATAACCCCTCTTTTGATTGGCTCCATGCTGAGGTTCTTTTAATTTGATATGAGCTCATTAAACATCTTTTGATATTAAAAATGGTGCACTTAAAAAGGGAAATGTTTTTTAGGAGGTAAAACTCCCTAAGGAGATAGTACCTGTGTAATTGAAATTAGAGTGTGAAATAGAAATTGTCACTTAAGTATTAGTTTCTGATATAGTGCAGACAAATTTATTAGAGCCAGATATATTACAATTGTTCCAGGCAATCAGTGCCCTGATTATCAGTGCAGCCCCATCAGTGCCAAACAGTGCCCATCAGTGCAGTTTATCAGTGCAGACTATCAGTGCCCATCAGAGCAGCCTCATCAGTGCCCATCATGGCCCATCAGTGCAGCTTATCAGTGCCCATCAGTGCCGCCTCATCAGTGCCCATCAGTGCCATCTCATCAGTGCAGCCTCATCATTGCCCGCCAGTGCAGCCTCATCAGTGTCCATCATTGCAGCCTCATCAGTGCCCATCACTGAAGCCTCATCAGTGCCCATCACGGCCCATCAGTCAGTGCAGCCTCATCAGTGCACATCAGTGCAGCCTATCAGTGCCCAACAGTGTAGCCTATTAGTGCCCATCAGTGCTGCCTCATCAGTGAACATCAGTGAAGAAGAAAAATGACTTATTTGCAATATTTTATAACAGAAACATTTTTTTTTTCAAAAATTTTAAAATTTGTTTAGCAAAAAATAAAACCCCCTGTAGTGATTAAATGCCACCTGAAGAAAGCTCTATCTGTCTCAAAAAAATGATAAGAATTTCATATGGGTACAGTGTTGCATGACCGCGTAATTGTCATTCAAAGTGCGACAGCACTGAAAGCTGAAATTTGACCAAGGCAGGAGGGGGGTGAAAATGCCTGTATTGAAGTGGTTAATGGTCGGGGGGGCAGGAGGCGGAGCCTAGCGGAGCAGACATGCATTGTTAGAGCTCCACACCGCTGAGGAGAGAAGAGAAGGACAAAGCGGAGCCTGCAGGCTCAAAAGGTATCCATTTGAACCTTTTTGCCCCAGGGAACAAACTGTGAAAGTTTGGGCAGGAAATATGGTACTGGGAGGAAACCGTGGCAGAAATAAAAATCACCTCACAAAGAGCTCACAGGCACTCACTGCAGCTGAAGCAGCTCCAGTCACCTCACAATATACAGCATCAGGGCGCTCTCACAGACAGAAAATGTCACAGCAAGACTCTCCATTTGAGTCAGATACAGAACAAATCCTCTCACAAACTTCTCCACAAGCCTCCTCAGTATCCCCAGTAATATTATTACAATTTGAAAAGATGCTTCATAAGGCTTTAAAACAAACCTCAGACCAAATAACAAAAAGCCTAACCAAAGAAATAAGAGAGCTGGGAAACCGCACCGCAGCCTTAGAAATAAAAATGGATGAAATTGAAATTACAACCCAAGAAAATATAACAGAATTGGAACTATTAAAAGAAGAGAATTTAATACTTCAAACTAAGCTCAAAGATTACGAAAATAGAGCCAGACGTTCAAACTTGCGCATAAGGGGAATACCTGAAACTGTGACAGACCTGCAATCTACTATTACTGCTCTATTACAAGAACTAAAGCCAGATATCCCTATTGAACGTTTAGAACTGGACAGAGTACACAGAGCCCTCACAGCCAAAAAGAAAGATGGACCCCCACGTGATATAATCACAAAATTTCATTATTACAGAACGAAAGAACAAATACTAATTGCTGCAAGAGAAAAAAAAGAACTTAATTTTCAAGGACACAATTATCAAATTTTTGCTGACCTATCCCAACTTACTATTACTAAAAGACGATCCATGAAACCCCAACTAATGGAACTGCAACGCCACAACATTATGTATCAATGGGGCTTCCCCTTTTCAGTCAGATTTAACTACCAAGGTACAATTTACAGAAGCAGATCAGCAGATGAACTACAACAAACCCTTTTAAAATTAAATCTGACAGAACCCACAAGCAGCAACACTCCCACACGCAGACGAATGGCGTCATCTTCACCTTCAGGCAGCACCCAGAAAATTTCAGAACAAAATGGGAATCATCATTCTCACAAAAGAGGCCGTTATGCCACATCATCCATGGACCAAGAAGATTCAATGGACTGACATCCTAATTCCTGATATCTCTTCATTTATTATACTAAGAGATGGTTCTCTATAAAAAACCTATATTTATAACTGAATGTAACTGCATTCTGATAGTCACACACTGTGTGGGATCATGTTACATTCCAGTTATATTTCTTATTACTTCTGATTCATATAGCCTTAGAATATATAAGTGAAATAAGGAAATTCTTGTTCAGTTATATATTATCAGGTAATAACAATAGCTTTATTACTTTTTAGGACAAATATGTTCAATAATCCAGAAGTAATGGAAGCTTTTTTTTTCTTTTCTTAAAACAAATATATTATTATCTAACTAGTTCCTAGAATTATGTTTTTGTTTATTCTAATCTGAAGCAATACAACCTCAATTTTATGAGTTAACATATCTAAACAGTTACATATGAATAAAATATGTAATTGTTTACTCTAAAAGGGTTAAAATCCCAAAATAATTCAAACTATCTTCATCAATACCAAAGTTATTAACAGTACCTTTCTAACTGAAATATTTAGCCTAGGGCAAGACTAACCATATACAACCACCCTGGAATAAATAATTTCAACAAAAACTATATTCTGCACTCCAATTAATGAAACATCATTTTGATGTCTTTTGACATAGCACTTCTCTCCTGTAAGCGGAAGATCCGTGTACCCCCATTAGCCCTCCTCATTCTCCCAACCATATTATGTGGGAGTGTGACGAAGGCACTTATTCCCCTGAGAGAGATATTTATTCTCTTTCACGGGTAAATTGTGATTACTTGCAAAAAATAATTTATACAATGTATCATCTAATCTCATATGTTTTTTGTTTACTCTTTACTCCAGAATTCACTGGTTTCTTTTCTATCTATTCATCTCTTCAGTCCACACAGGTTGATCTGCGCAGTCAGCTCTGCATAACAAAAAGTAAGTCAAAACTATTTGATCTATTGCCATGGCACCGCTGAATATACTTTCCCTGAATGTTGAGGGAATAAATGTCCCTCAAAAAAGGACCAAAGCCTTCCGTACTTTCCATAACAAGAAGGCTCACATAGTATGCCTCCAAGAAACACACTTCACCAAAGATTCTACTCCAAAATATATTTCTCCTTTTTATCAACAAATTTACACGGCTTCTGCCTGTACCAAGCAAAGGGGAACTCTAATTGCATTTCACCGATCCACACCATTCACCTTATCATCAGAAATTAAAGACCCAGAAGGTAGATACCTGATACTCATGGGTTATATAATGGATACAGCAATCACGGTGATTTCCTACTACGCTCCAAACAAACAACCTACACCATTCCTCTCACATATATTACAAGTGATTAATACACACAAAATAGGAACAGTGATAATGTGTGGGGATTCGAACCAGGTCCTCCTCCCATTTCTAGATAAATCACCTTTTACACCATCCAAAATAACCTCTAGATTACCTTTTTCTCAACTTCTTTCCAAATACAATCTGGTAGATTCATGGAGAGAAAGTAACCCAATGAAAAAGAAATTCACTTATTTCTCGCACCCTCATCAAACCTTCACCAGAATAGATCATATTTTTCTAACAATAGGAATGATACCAGAAATTATTGCATCAGATATAATTCCGATTCCGTGGTCTGACCATAATGCAGTATACACTACTATAGCCTCAGCCATACCAAAAGCGCATGACCCAACGTGGTACTTACCGGACATAATGCTCAAACACCCACTACATCAGATGGCCATTGAACAAGCTTTAAAGGAATACATATCAATTAATAATACAACAGACATCTCCCCAATAACACTGTGGGAAGCTCATAAGCCTGTCTTGCGAGGTACAATACAAAGACAAATGGCACTATTTAAGCGGGAACGCAAAAATCTAGCAAAAAAACTAGAACTCAATTTTAATGCAGCCTACATATCATTTCAAGATAATCCATCTCAGAGTACAAAATCTCATCTGGAAAAATCTAGATTGGAATACGATCTATTTCTCACTGAGTCAGTTGATAAATCCCTCAAACGCTCCAAACACAATTTCTACATGAATACAAACAAACCAGGTACATATTTGGCTCGGGCATTAAATTCAACTAACAAATCTTTCAAACCAATACGTTTGAAATTATCAAAAAATGTTTACACTTGTTATCCAGTTAAAATAGTCCATAAATTTCACTCACACCTCGCAACTTTATACAAGACAAACAATGAATTTAATCCTACAGAAGCTGAATCCTTCTTCTCAAAAATAACCTTACCTGAGTTATCTCAGAATCAAAAAAGCAGTTTGGATGAGCCTATAACTATAGATGAAGTTGCTAACGCCATAAAAGACCTAAAACTTAACAAAAGACCAGGCCCAGACGGCTACTCGGCTTTATACTATAAAACATTCTCAGAAATACTCTCTCCCATTCTCACTGAAACTTTTAACAAACTTCTAGATGGACATTCTTTTCGGCAAGAAACACTAATGGCAATTGTTTGTATGATCCCAAAACCCCTTTCTGATGATACTTCCTGTGTGAATTATCGGCCTATCTCTCTGTTAAACCTCGATATTAAATTATTAGCAAAAATAATAGCAAAACGCCTCAATAGCATTATAGGAAAATTAATACATAGAGATCAAGTAGGCTTCATGCCAAATAGACAGGCAGGCGATAATATACGCAGGGCAGTGTTATTGGCACATATTGCTAAAAAACGGAAAATCCCTTTATGTTTTCTATCTCTCGATATTAAGAGGGCATTTGACACAGTATCCTGGCAATATATGCAATATTCATTACAAAAATGGGGTTTTGGACCCCACTTTTTAACATGGATCAAAGCATTATATAATAAACCCAAAGCCTATATAAAATATGCTGGATACAAATCTGAAGCCTTTAATATCGAAAGAGGTACCCGACAGGGTTGCCCATTATCTCCCTTATTATTTGCACTTATACTCGAACCCATGGCCCAATACATCAGAACAAACCAAACTATAACTGGCATTGAAGTAGGAGGTATTACACACAAATTATGTATATTTGCAGACGATATATTACTTTTTCTATCATCACCACAGGTCTCTGGTCCTAACTTAATACCAGCTCTTGATGGATTTGCAGCCCTATCCGGCCTTATGATTAATCCTAAGAAATGCCTAGTGCTTAATATTTCACTCACAAACATGGAATTGATCCCGGCTAGGGCTGCACTCCCATTCACATGGGCAGAAAAATCAATCCCATATCTTGGAATTCATTTAACAGCATCTCATTCTGACTTATTCTCAACCAATTATCCTCCTGTATTAAGACAGATCACAAATCTAATAAAACAATGGTCGCAACTTCCTTTATCCTGGATAGGGAAGATTAATGCAATCAAAATGACTATTCTACCCAAATTGCTTTATCTATTCAGAGTCCTCCCTATTCCAATTCCTTCCTATTTTTTGAGAATAGTACAAAAAAGAGCAACTTTGTTTATATGGGGCTCTTCTAAACCACGTATACCTATACACACACTACATCTTCCCAAAAATAAAGGAGGCCTGGGATACCCTAATTTTACTAACTACTACAGAGCAGCACATTTGGCCAGTCTGTCCAAATACCATGCAAAACAGGAAATCCCATTATGGGTATTTATAGAGGCTTCAGAAAATGACCCTCTATTAATATCAAATTTATTATGGCTTGATCCTAAAGACCGCTTTAAAATTAATAATCCCATAACTAAACACTTCTTATCTCTCTGGGATAAACTAAAAACCAAATATCAGTTACAATCTCCACACAATCCTCTCCTTTCTTTTATCAGAAATCCGGCCTTTTATCCGGCATGGATCTACCCAAATTCTTTTAAAGCTTGGACAACATCAGGCATTCAGACACTAAATGACTTCATAGCATCTAAATCATTCCTTTCATTCCCATCGCTTAGAGAAAAATATGATCTACCAAACTCTGAGATATTTAGATATCTCCAAATCAAAAATTTCTATACACCATTCCTAAAGGGGGATACACCATTATCCCAATTATCCATTTTTGAATCAATCTGTACAAAAGATCCATTTGCTAAAGGTACAATTTCATCACTTTATAATCAATTATATGGAGTAGCAAATCTTAATAGACCCTCTTACGTTCAGAGGTGGGAGGAGGACCTGAGACGAACTTTAGAAGACACGGACTGGTCTAACATATGGCTCACATCTAAGTCATCTTCACCCAACATCTTAGCACTGGAGACAAATTATAAAGTCCTAACTCGCTGGTACCTTGTACCCGCTAGAGTGGCAAAATATTCACCTAATACCTCAGCTCTTTGTTTTCGAGGATGCCCAGAAATAGGCACATATTTACACATATGGTGGACGTGCCCAGTAATCCAAACCTTCTGGAAGGAAGTCTTCGTGATTGCATCTAAAATATTTAAAAAAATAATACAACCAGATCCATATTTAACTTTACTTAATCTAAAACCGGAATGGTTAACACTCTCTCAATTCAAACTTATGATCCAACTAATAACGGCTGCAAAACAAACAGTGGCCAAGGCATGGAAATCTCCTACATTGGTACTAGCAGAAACAATTCACAGAATGAATAATACAATGTCCCATGCTAAGATGGTAGCCATCGATCAAAATCAAATTCCAAAATTTGAAAAACTTTGGCATCCTTGGATAAAACAACAGTTCCTGTCAAACTTCAATGACTCTGTCCTGTTGCCATAGTAACAGATTAAATGACTTACAGAGACACCCATTCTAAGGCTTCAAAGAGAACTAAAAAGAATAATAAACTGACGAGCGGGACAACCTTGTGGACCATACCTCTACCTTTCAACCCTTTTTCTTCTTTCTCTTTCCTTTTCTCCACCTTACGATTAAAGCTCATTATCAGAATTTATTTGACCTATATACACTCTACTTGTAAACAATATGTATAGTAGGTATAAATCATTTAAATACCTACAAAAGTAACTAAGGAAATGATATATATATCTTTAATTTAGGTTTACGTGAACCCAATGTTTAATATTTGAAATTTCATGATATTTACCTATATAAACCCTACTGTAAAACATTGAGCTTACTTTATAGATCCTTGTAAACTTACTTTATGTATCTTTATAACATTGTATACTCAATAAACTTCTTTTGACAAGGAAGTGGTTAATGGTCTCACATTCTGTGCAGGAATTATTGAAAAGGGCCCAAACAAAACATTTGTATAACACAGGGTTCAGAAAATATGAATTTGCATTATTATTATATACAACTCTAACAATGGAAAGGTGGATCATTTTGAACCCAGCCATCCTATTGCCTGTATTAAAGGTGGCTAGAGACAAAGAAGATCCACAAGTGTTAAAAGAGAAGTAAAGGATTTTTTTTCCACCATTCATAGTTACCTAGGTGGATGCAGCATCTGTCAGATGCTGCATCTGTCCCCTGGCGCCTCTGCACTGAGAAACGAGCGATGGAACATCGCCGATCGCTCGGTTTTCAGAGCTCCGTGAGCAGAGACCTGTAGACTGTCAGTCACAGCTCTCTGCTCTTCTCCCTCCTTGCTCACTGGAGCGCCGAGCTGTGGAGGGGGCAGAGCAGCTGTCTGAGCCACCGAGAGGCTGAGCCGGGTGTCAGTCCAAGCACCTGGTGGATCCAGACTCCGTAGTCGGGATGGCATGGTGCCTGGACTGACATTGGTGAAGTCAGCAGAGAGTGGACTTAAGCCCACTCTCTGCTGAAAACGGGTCACAGGAGTGCAAAACGAATTGCACTCCTGTGATCCATAGGAGAAGCCCAGCCAAACAAGACTTTATTTTGATGATGTAGGAATTAGCTGTTATAAGTTCAGTGCAGGACACACCCCTTGAAGACCCAGATCTTTGATTTTTTTAAAAAGGATCCCAGTTTTATGCAGAGACTGGTAAGACTTATACTGGTTACGCAGTTGTCACTCAGGAGGACACTGTATTTACTGTAGAGTCATTGGGTCCTTCTGCCTTAGCTTAAGAAATAGAGCTCCATAGCAAAAGTCTGCGAGCTATCAAAAAGGTAAACGTTTACTCAAAGAGCAGATGTGATTGATTTTTTGACAGGTAAACCAATTAAGCATTCTCTTGCTGAGATAGCCATAATGAAAATTAAAGCACACACTAAAGCAAACAAACCAGAGGCAGGGAGAATCCTAAAACTGCAAAAAGTTCCTAAATTATAATATCTCTGTTTTTGATCTAGGAATCCTCTGGGAATCACAGCCTGGAATTTTAATCTATTTATTCAATTGCTTTAATTGTAGGGAATAAAAAAAAAGTATGTATTCAATGCAACGTAAACAATAGTTCAGCCATGTTAAAGTCGATTTGTCTTTTATTTGGCTTCCATTTTATGTGGATTTGTCTGTGTTCAACTATGCTGTCAAGGCTCCTTTCACACTGCTATAGATTTCCATCAGATCTTTTCTGAAATCGCACTAAAAGTCCTGCATGCATCTAATGGAAGTCTATGGTAAAGAGTTGGGTAACCCACAGGCAATCCGTGGTTACACTGCGCTGCACCCACGCTGCAGGGAAACTGCAGTGGATCAAAGTGAAAGCAGCCTAAGTTAACATGTACATAATAAAGTGGTTGTATACCCCATTCATGAAATTTGACCTAAGCATATACAGTATATCTGTAGTGTTTACTTATCTCTCACCAAAGCTCCAAGTGCCTTTACTTTCTGCTGCTTCGTTCCTCAGTCACTTCTGACAAGTTCTCCGACACACGAGATAACAGCAGCTGGAAATTTGTGTCGGTGAGGGAGCTTAGATGGAGATAAGCAGAGAGCTTGTCTATTCAGAATACAGCTCTGCATGTTCCTTTGTTCCTCTGCCTATGTGGAGGAGGGGGGTCTGCCTTTCCTCCAATAAACTCTCACACAGTGTATGCCCAGACTCCACACCCACTGCTGAATGAGAAATCAAGATTTCTAATTTGATGTGCACTTTCCAAAGACTGTAGAAAGGGGAAAAAAGCAGATATACATGTAAAACTTATGTAGGAGGATTTGTTTCATCTCTGGCTGTTCACTTCACTGGGTATAGGAGAAGGTTTACAGCCATTTTAAGCTACAAGGTCATTCTTGCCACAGGATCTAAGGGTACAGCCAGTTACTCTGTAAATATGTTTTATCTCTCCTTTTATTTAAGTTTTAGTCACAGTAAAAGGTCATCTTCTAATGATGTAGCTGCTTTCGGGTATTATCTTCTCCCCAATGGAGCTTGCCTCCCAGGCCGGGACTAGCTCCCCCTAAGGAGGTTTCAGGATAATAGCAGGTGATAGCAGGGTGTGCTCAAATAGGTATGATCAATGATCAAAATGTAAAATATTGATTAAAAGGGGGGAAATTGAAATAGAAAAACTTCAAATGCGACAAATAAAATGAACACTAATTTGGAAAGATGCATGTGTATCTTGTGTCAGCTGTCTACTACAACTTATAATTTGGAACCAGTGAACAATACTAGGATAGGAGTTGCCTGTCCTGCTTCAATTCTGCATTGACATACCTACTTAGACCCAGTGAAGGAGATTTACTTAAAACTGGAGCTTGCAGACTCTGGTGCAGCTCTGCATAGAAACCAATCAGTTTACAGATTTTATTGTCAAAGCTTGACTGAACAAGCTGAAGTTATTAGCTGATTGGCTACCATGTACAGCTGCACCAGATTCTGAGTGTTCCAGTATTAGCAAATCTCCCCCAATCTGTCTAGAAGACAGTATGGTCATCTGCTGATTGGCACCATCAACAGACAGCTTAACTCCTCAACACAATTTTACATTTGTTGATTACAGTACAGGGGATGTTTTCCCTTTTTTTTCAAGTGTAAAGAGACAATGATTTCCCTATGCCCTGTCTCTGTGAAAAATGAACACTGACTGAGGGACCATGAATGAAGTCGGGAGGGTCTACAGTAGCTAGGACTAAACAAACTAGCACTAAACAGAAGGCAAGGACAGAGGAAGATAGCAAAATCGCAATAGCAAACAAGTTGTATTGGCCCCAAACTGCCACTAGATTTCAACATACTACAATACAGTAGCAACCTAATGCAGTACAATACAAGATAATAAAAAACATGAAAGTGGGCCAGAACATTGCCTATCTGTACAATTTACAAAGCATTGATCTGCTAATTAGACAAGTGTATTGCAACATTAAAATCAGCATTCATGAGTCTTTGCACTAAATACATTGAAAGAAGAAATACGGAATGCAAATGCTGTGTCTGTTCTCACTCCTCCACATTGCAGATACAGACACATTGGGTTGATTTACTAAAACTGGAAAAGGCAAAAGCTGGTGCAGCTGTACATGGTAGCAGATCATCTTCTAACTTGTTGCGCGGTCATGCAACACTGTACCCAAACTACATTTTTATCATTTTTTCCCACAAATAGAGGTATTTTAGTGGTATTAAATTACTGCTGTTTTTTTTATTTTTTGCTACAAAAAACAAAAAAAGACAGAAAATTATGAAAAAAAACACAAAACAGTTTTATAGTTTGTTATAAAATTTTGCAAACAGGTAATTTTTCTCCTTCATTGATGTGTGCTAATGAGGCTACACTGATGGTCACTGATAGGCTGCACTGATGGGCACTGATAGGCTGCACCGATGGGCACTGATAAGGTGGCACTGATGGACAATAATAGGTGGCTCTGGTGGGCACTGATGAGGTGGCACTGGTGGGCACTGATAGGTGGCACTGATGGGCACTGATAGGTGGCACGGATAGGTGGCACGGATGAGTGGCACTGATGGGCACTGATGGGTGGCACTGAAGGACATTGATAGGTGACACTGCAGGGCACTGATAGGTGCACTGATAGGTGGCACCGATAGGTAGCACTGATATGATAAATAAAAATATTGCAAGCTACTAATAATATATTAGGCTGAAACCTTGAAAGAAGCATCCTGTTAATGCAAGGAAATGTAACAATCCAGGGGATAGTGGGCAGCCCTGTCTGGTGCCCCTAGACAGGGGAAACGACAAGGAGAGAGAATTATTTGTGCGTGTACAGGCCGTGGGATTGTGGTATAGCATCTGGACCCAGCTGATAAACGAAGGCTAAACCCAAATTTGCGAAGGACCGCCCAAAGGTAGCGCCACTCAACTGAGTCAAAGGCTTTTTCGGCGTCTAAGGAGGCGACTACCCTTGGGCCGTCCCCGCCCACCCTGGAGAGATGTGTAAGGAGGCGTCGGTTGTTTATGTCGGTTCCTCTGCCTGGCATAAATCCAGACTGGTCCGCGTCTACCAATGCCGTAATCACAGTGTTCAATTGAGCGGCCAACACCTTAGCCAACAGCTTGGCGTCCACATTAAGGAGGGAGATTGAGCGATACGAAGAACACTGTTCAGGGGGCTTACCAGGTTTAAGGATGACCATTATAACTGCCTCAGCCATAGTCGGGGGTAATGAATTCCCTTCCATGGCCTTTTGCAGTACTAGTCTAAACAGTGGTAATATTTCCTCTGCATAAATTTTAAAGAATTCGGCAGGTATCCCATTCGGGCCTGCTATTTTGCAAGGAGGCAACTGCCCTTTCCAACTCCTCTAATAGGATAGGACCAACTAAAGCTTCTCTATATGTGGATGTCAGGCAAGGGAGCTCCACCGCTTCGAGGTATGCTGTCAGTTCTTCATCCGTGCACTCCATTCGAGAACCATAGAGTTCCAGATAGAATGATGCAAATCTGTCATTGATGGAAGAGGGCTCTGTCAGAGTCGTCCCATCTGAGTCACTTATGGATGAGATAGTCACCGGGAAAGGAGCTTTCGCTCAACAGCCATGCCAGCATACTGCCTGTCTTCTCCCCATGCTCAAAGATTCTTTGGGACCGATGTAGGAACTTCGTTTTGGTAGCTGATGTTCGTAGCAGTAGAACATCTCTCAACGCTGCCTGGAAGTTAGAATATGCTCTCGGAGTCCCTGACTCGGAGTATTCCTCCTCAAGTGCTGTCACCCTCTCCTCAGCCTTTCGGGTCTCCTCCCTGAGATCTTTACGGACCTTGCGGATATGCGACTGCAAGCTACCCCTGGTGAAGGCCTTAAATGCGTCCCAAGACATGATCAGAGACACTGATTGATCCAATACCCGCCAATATTGCATCGCCTCAGACCTATATGGTTCCGATATTCTGGAATCAGACAGCCAGAACCTGGACAGTCTCCACAAACTCTCCCCCAATGTACAAGACACGCACAGCTTCAAGGCAAGTAGGGTGTGATCAAATATGCCGCGGGGGAGAATGGTATATCCCTAACCCTGGGTAGGACAGATCCCCCCGCATAGGCAAGGTCTATACGTGAGAGGGTTTTGTGTGAGGCTGAGTGGCATGTATAGGCCCTCTGAGAAGGGTTACACCATCTCCAAACATCAGTTAGATTAGAAGCTTCCGCCCAGAAGAGCAGCTCTGAAGATGAGCCCGCTCCGGGTGAGAGTCTGTCCATCCCAGGATCCGGAGCCAGGTTAAAGTCCCCCAGCATCACCACATTATCCGTAGCATAAGTAGCAAATCTAGAGATAAGCTGGTTAAGTAATCTCGTGGAGGCCGGGGGGGGGGGGGTAGGTACAGTCCCACCACCACCAGCTCCAATCTGTCTACCATGGCATGGAGTATTACAAAGCGGCCCTCCGAGTCTAGTTCCAGCGTCAGCAGTTTGAATGGTAGAGACTTATGAACAAAAATGCTGACCCCCCTAAAGTAATTAGTGTATGTGGAGTGGTACCGATGTCCCACCCAGGGTCGTCTAAGGCTCAAAAGCCTACTGTCTGTCAAGTGAGTTTCCTGCAATATACATATTTGAGGATGAGAGGTTTTAAGAAACTGAAACACTAATGACCTCTTCACAGAGGAATTCAAACCCCTAATGTTCGATGAAACAATAGTACAGTCAGCCATAATCATCTAATGGTACATTTTCAAGCTGTGGACCTACACCCAAAATTATATGCAAGGTCTGGACCACTATGTGGGTCAGGACGTGGCATCCAAAACATTTAGTGACATACATGTTTACATCGCTTGTGAAAAAACAACAAAAGAACCAATTATAACAAGATATACCCAACCAACTCCCCCACCCCCCACCCCACGAACCCCAGCCCCAACTTTGGGGAGGCTCAGGATCCCAACTTAGAACCAAGGCGAACATGGGGGAACGCATGCAAAACGGCATCCGCAGTTCAGCAGTCAGATGTTACATCTAGACTCTTGCTGGAGACCGGATCAGATAAAAAACGGGTGCAGGCTCCCGGCAGCTGCCAGGGATATAAACTGAAACGTTAACATTGCAGAGTTAACCAAATTATTCCAGTCAGTGCCAAAAGAGAAAAAAACAGGGTGGCAGGGGGGAGAGTGAGGATGTGGCAGGAGTCAACCTTTAAATATATATACCCCTTCGGCATGCCTCAATCAGCCTCAAGATGGGCTGAGGGGCATCATCTCCCGATGCCCTTGTCACCCATAAGGGTGGGCATGCCGTGGCACTTAATGTATGATCCGAGTCAAGAGTCCCTACTCGGGCCAATGTATAAGAGAGGCACGTCTTTAAGGCCACAGGTGGTTATGGCGCTGATGGGCTGAATTCCCTGCCATAGGGATAGTAGTAGTTAAGTACATGCAGTTACATTCGGGGGGGGGGGCCTGAGTGAAAAAGTAGGATACAGACCTGGAGCCATCGTCCCTTCAACAAGGCCTCAAAGGGTATTCTAAGGTTTAGGCTGCTGGCCTTCAGTGTTTGGAAGCGGGAAACCGCATCACGTGGAGGGTAGCAGAACCCCGTAGGCAGACCCAGGCCAATGAGTAGAAAAAGGCACATTGAGGAAAACAGCAGATGACAGCAGCCCGTTCAATCGGGCGATCGGGTAGGACACATCTGGGCGGAAGTGTGTCAATCCATCCGGAGGCCTCCTCTGGGGACATGAAGAACCGAACAGACTCCCCATCTTCCACCCGCAGCCTGGCCGGGAACAGCATACTGTACTTGATATGGTGGGAGCGGAGCCTCGCTCTCACAGCATCAAAGGATTTCCGCTGCTTTTGGGTTTCCAGCGAATAGTCCGGAAAGATTAGGAGCTTGGCGTTTTCGAAGCGGAGTTCGCTTTGGGCCCTAGCTTCCTGCATCACAATATCTCTATCCTGAAAGTTAAGGAGTTTAAAGATAAAGGTTCGGGGCGGTGCTCCTTGGGGTCCCCTGGTGGTGGGTATGCGATGAGCCCTTTCCACTGTAAAAAATGGAGAAAAACGCACTGAAGGGAGTAGCTGTTGCAGTAGGCGTTCAGCGAAGGCCGTAGGGTTCCTGCCCTTCGCCCCCTCAGGGAGTCCCAGGTTGCACAAAATATTCCTTCTGTTACGATTCTCTGCATCTCCTGCACGGGACTTAAGTGTTTTAACCCTGGCTTTAAGTGTGTGAATGTCGGCCCCATGATCACGTACCATATCTTCCGCCTGGGAGACCCTGTGCTCCCCCTCAGTCATTCTGCCACGAAAGGCATCAGACACCTTCCTAATGAACTCCACATTGGCTTGAATATGAGCCACCTTACCAGTCAGGGTGGTTATGGCCTGTAGGACTGCTTTGAAATCGTCCGCCGTAGCAGGCAGCCTATCGGGGTCTTCGGCCTGGTTCTCCATTCGGGCAGGAGTCGTAGGCGAGGCCACGGCTCCGGCCCGGTCTGTACTGTCGGGCTTTGCGGCCTCCTTCCGGATTCTGGGCTGGCTCTTCCTCCTTTGCATGCCCCAGGGAGGGTGCCAGGAGCAGAGGGGGACAGGGAGAACCTGCTGGGACCCCTCTCCAAGCGTCCAGACAGGTACCACGCCGGCCCTGTGAGGCCGCGGGCAGGATTTCTAGGTGAGCCCCCGGCTTCGGCCTAGTCCACGATGTCAGGCCCGATCACTTTTTCCGGGACCTCGGCTGGCCGTTTCCCTCCCCAGGTGATCCGGAGTGGCCCCCAGTCAGGAGGGACGTAGGAAAGTATTTTTTAGGGGTCTGCACCCAGTAAAAGAAGGATTGAAAGATCTGGTCCTGAGAAGCTCAGACAGACACGGCTGCTCCCTTAGCCATCTTGGACACGCCCCGTGAACACATTTTTTTACATTAAAAAATGTTCTAAATTTTTTTTCAATCCTTAAATGATCGATCGATCTATATTTGGTACTTCCAAAGAAAATTCAAGGAGGGATGGTGCTATACATGTGCTATAAATATTCCAGTGCAATAAATGAATGTGAACAAATTTTGCACATAAAAAAAATGCAATCCTTAAATGATCGATCGATCTATATATAGTGCTTCCAAAGAAAATTCCTCAGTGACTTGTGATAGTGCTTCAGAATTAAACTCTTGGTAACTTTTCACACGTGCTCCCCTCCTGTGTGATTGTGCTCACCACATGGAATGCAACTGCACAGTTAAGTTTGGTCAGACAAGCAGTAGAACCATCATAATGGACTCTGTGTATCCTTAGGCGCTTCCATATAGTTGTCCCCGGATCATGTATATAAAAATAGGCTAGGTAGTGTGATAATCCCTGAAAACTCATTTTTTTCAGGGAAGCCTATCCCACACCCACATAACAACTGTCCCCGAGCCACCCCCATCAAATCATTCTCTGCAGCTATTACCTTTTGTACCACCACCCCCTCCCTTTAGAATGTAAGCTCTATGAGCAGGGCCCTCCTGTACCTTTTGTATTGAACTGTACTGTAATTGTGTTGTCCCCCCTTCTACATTGTAAAGCGCTGTGTAAACTGTTGGCGCTATATAAATTGTGTATAATAATAATAATAATAATAATAATGTTTTAACTCCACATTTATTGTATAAAATCAGGGCCGGACTGGCTTACCGGGATACCTGAAAAAAATATGGCTGTGGGGCGGGCCGACATGCAACTGCACAGGAGCCAGCGCTGTTCCGAAGTTAGCCGTACTCGGGAAAGCCCGTACGCGCTCTGCAATTTTTGGAAAGGCGTGCGCATGTGCAGTGACACGATGGCGTTGAGCGGCGCCATTTTTAAAAGTAAAGCAGTAGCGCTCGGTGAAGTCTTTTCTGGCATCTGCTGTGCCTCTTCCTAAGTCCCCTCTGCAGCCTCTGACCTCCTGTCCCCCCCTGCAGCCTCTGACCTCCTGTCCCCCCCTGCAGCCTCTGACCTCCTGTCCCCCCCTGCAGCCTCTGACCTCCTGTCCCCCCGCAGCCTCTGACCTCCTGTTCCCCCCGCAGCCTCTGACCTCCTGTCCCCCCCCCGCAGCCTCTGACCTCCTGTCCCCTCCCCGCAGCCTCTGACCTCCTGCCCCCCCTGCAGCCTCTGACCTCCTGTCCCCCCCCAGCAGCCTCTGACCTCCTGCCCCCCGCAGCCTCTGACCTCCCCTGTATCATCCGCAGCCTCTGATCTCCCCTCTACCATCCTCAGCCTGTGACCTCCCCTGTATCATCCGCAGCCTCTGACCTCTCCTGTACCATCCTCAGCCTCTGACCTCCCCTGTACCATCTGCAGCCTCTGACCTCCCCTGTACCATCCGCAGCCTCTGACCTCCCCTGTACCATCCGCATCTCTGACCTCTCCTGTACCATCCGCAGCCTCTGACCTCTCCTGTACCATCCGCAGCCTCTGACCTCTCCTGTACCATCCGCAGCCTCTGACCTCTCCTGTACTATCCGCAGCCTCTGACCATCTCTTGTCTTATATCACATCTGGAGAGGAGTCAAGAGTGGGAGTGCCACCAGGATGGGGGTCATGGGAGAAGTCAGACATGTATGGACTGTGGAGAGGAAACTATGGGATAAAACCAGAGCCACCAAGCTGGAGCTGACTGACTGAGCCCTGCACGGTGCACCTGAGACGAGGTCAGCGACAGCGCCGCCAGGCCAGTCTGGGGGGGGGGGTCAATACAATATTGTAAGGGACCACTGATATAAAGGTTTCAGTAAACCTCCTTATCTTAGTGTTTTCTTTCTGCGGAAGGTGGCCTCTGGTCACCAGAGTTCCCCTTTACATCATAGTCTGCAGGATTCCACCTTACAGTGCAAGGGGGAACTCTGATGTAATGGGCAATGCTGCAGACCCTGATGTGAGTAAGAACTCTGATGTAAAGGGGAATGCAGTGGACTCTAATATAAGTGGGGTCTCTGGTCACCAGTGACCCCCTTTATATCAAAGTTCCCACTTAGATCATGACCTGCAATGTTCCCCTTTATGTCAGCGTTCCGTTGCACTGTAAAAGGGAATCCTGCAGACTCCTGATGTAAGGGGGAACTCTGTGCTGGCTAGGTTATACTAATCTGACCTTCATGTAAATGGAGAAATATGGTTTTTGACTTTTGTTTAACTTAAATACATTGCTAATAGCTTTAGCTGCATAGTTTATAGTTTATAGTTTATAGTTTATAACTTAAATATTGATATTTGCACTGAAAACTACCATTTTAGGCACTTTTATTGCAGTGTCAGTAAAAAATGTGTCTGTGCCAGTAAATGACATGATTTTTGCCAGTAAAAAATTGGTGCTGTTTGTAAATTCCACGTCTCTCTTAACTATATATAATACACTCTTCAAATGTGCTTTAAAATGCATGATTTTCCCTTTTGTGAACAAGAAAATAATGACGTTATGCGGTTGGGCTGGTATAATAATGCTATGGGGCTGGTATGAAATTATTTCCAGGGCTGGTTTTTATTCCCAGCCTGGCCCTGTATAAAATATGTCAATGTACTCACATGCTGTTCACCCTGATGAAGACACGTGATAAGCCCTGTGTTGAATATGCATAGTGAAAGGACTAGGATGGTGGAGGAGTCAGCTGAGACTCTGATCTCTGAACACGGCTGCTAGAGATACAGAACCTTTGCCTCCTGGATTGGGAGATACGTTTTTGTTCACGCTTTGTATAGAGTGGTGCACTGGTAGCGCCTACAGCATATGAGTACATTGACATATTTTATACAAAAAATTGGGAGTTAAAACGAGATCACAGAGCGTGCCATGTGCGCCCAGCAGGGGGCGCACAGGCAGCTTATGCATTGGAGGACGTCTATTGACACCCTCCCGGCAATAAAGGTCTGCGCTGTAGCCGTCTTTCGGCTATAGTGCAAGCGGGAATTGGTTAGGTTTGACAAAAGAAAAACCTGGAAGCTGATTGGTTTCTATGCAGAGCTGCACCAGATTTTGCACTCTCCAGTTTCTGTTTTTTTACCAATCTGAAAGGCTTCCTCTTGAATTTATTATGTTTTATTGATCAAGCTTTTCACAACACAGTCATTTTATCCAAAAACAAGAAAAACTCATGTCAGTTGCTTAAGAGTGAATTGTCAGTTCTCTAAGAGAACATAATTTATCTTCATCTAAACATATACAAACTGAATTAGTTTGTAGCCTTCATTTAAGCAGAATTGCCTGACACTGTGCAGACTTTTTATTTGGCGACATTCATAGTCTAACAAATGTACAGCATGTATCCAGAGCTGAGGGTAAGGGGTGATCTAAAACACTCAGAGCACTCAGAACACATGCCTGTGACTTTATAAATGGCTCTGTTCTATCTATCTATCTATCTATCTATCTATCTATCTATCTATCTATCTATCTATCTATCTATCTATCTATCTATCTATCTATCTATCTACACCAGGGATATGCAATTAGCGGACCTCCAGCTGTTGCAGAACAACTCCCATGAGGCATAGCAAGACTCTGACAGCCACAAGCATGACACACAGAGGCAGAGGCATGATGGGACTTGTAGTTTTGCAACAGCTGGAGGTCCGCCAATTGCACATCCCTGATCTACACTATATTACCAAAAGCATTGGGACACCTGCCTCCACGCGCGTACAAACTCCAATGGCATCCCAGTCCCAATCCGCAAGGCCCAACACCGAGCTGGCCCACCCCCCGCAGCCACAACACCCCCGGGAAGGCCATACAAAAGGTCCAAAAGTGCATCCACAGGAATGCCCGCTCCCCCAGAAGCACACCCCCGAGGCAAGGCACCGATTCGGACAAGAAGGCCTGGCCCACAGTCTTCACTCCAACCCAACCCAAGGCCAGGACCACGCACAGGCCAGCCAAGCCCCCCAACCCCAAACTCGCCCATCCATGTCTCCACGGAATTTTCCCTGTGCACTGGTCCAAATCACCTGGTGGAGGGGGGATTATGGTGTGGGGTTGTTTTTCAGGGGTTTAGCTTGGCCCCTTAGTTCCAGTGAAGCAAATTTTTAAGGCGTCAGCATATGCACTCTCCAGTTTTAGTAAATCAACCTCATAGATTGTGAGCAGAGCAAAGTTTACACTGTACTAGACTTGTGTAACAACTCTCAGAGCACAGGGAAGGAATAGGGTTTCTTTCCATCCCATAATACTTTAATGACTTTTAAAAGTACAGTTATCATTCAGTTCTCCCTATATGGTCAGTGCCTGATTTAAATGAAATACTCCAACCTTTTCTGAGAGAGTTCAGAGTTTATATTTAAAGATATTGATCTACATTCTTCATGTTCCGTACTCTAATAACTACTCCGGGGAATAGTTGGATATCCTTCTGTTTTAACTGTCTACAGATCACACGCCTGCAATACCTGAAAGTGTATTTGTAAAATATATTACAATGACAAAATATTTAAACTGCCAAAGGCTAAAAAATGACAGTGGTGGCTAAAGGAAATAATTTCAGACTTCAGAAGACACCTGCTGCCTGTATCCCTACTGAGAATTAAAGCATGCCTTTGCATTGAGTAATCATATGTTAAATGCAAAAAAAAGTTCAGCAATTTCAAACACATCACTCAAATATTTTAAATCCTGATTTATATACATCAGCGATTTCATAGGATGTAATTTTTAACGTAAGGCAGTTTAGATTTCAATGATTTTCAAAATCTGTTTTGATTATTTTATCACACATTTGCAAATTACACATTTTAAAAAAATGGAAACAAGTTGCACAAAAGTGTCACCATACGAATAATTGTATCACAATCTAACAAGACTATATATATATATATATATATATATATATTGGATATGAAAGGTTTACACACCCGTTAGATCGTCAGGTTTCTGTGATGTAAAAAAACTGTACAACTCAATTGAAAAACAAACTGCAATCTTTTACGGGGGAATAAAAATAAAAAACTAAAATAATCTGGTTGCATAAGTGTGCACATCCTCTTATAACTGAGGATCTAGCTGTATTCAGAATTAAGTATACACATTCAAACTCATGTTAAATAGGAGTCAGTACACAGCTACCATCATTTAAAGTGCCTCTGATTAACCCCAAATAAAGTTCAGCTGTTCTAGTTGTTAAAAGGTATCATCCAGGAGAAGGGTACAAAAGAATTTCCAAGGCATTAGATATACCATGGAACACAGCGAAGAGAGTCATCATCAAGTGGAGAAAATATGTGACAACAGTGACATTATCAAGAACTGGACGTCCCTCCAAAATTGATGAAAAGACAAGAAGAAAACTGGTCAGGGAGGCTGCCAAGAGGCCTACAGCAACATTAAAGGAGCTGCAGGAATATCTGGCAAGTACTGGCTGAGTGGTACATGTGACAACAATCTCTCGTATTCTTCATATGTCTGGGCTATGGGGTAGAGTGGCAAGAGGGAAGCCTTTTCTTACAAAGAAAAACATCCAAGCCTGGCTAAACTTTGCAAAAACACATCTGAAGTCTCCCAAAAGCATGTGGGAAAATGTGTTATGGTCTGAAGAAAACCAAGTTTTAACTTTTTGCCCATAATTCCAAAAGATATGTTTGGCGCAAAAACAACACTGCACATCACCAAAAGAACACCATACCTACAGTGAAGCATGGTGGTGGCAGCATCATGCTTTGGGGCCATTTTTCTTCAGCTGGGGCCTTAGTCAAGGTAGAGGGAATTATGAACAGTTTCAAATACCAGTCAATATTGACACAAAACCTTCAGGCTTCTGCTAGAAAGCTGAACATGAAGAGGAACTTCATCTTTCAGCATGGTAACAACCCAAAGCATACATCCAAATCAACATTGGAATGGCTTCACCAGAAGAAGATTAAAGTTTTGGAATGGCCCAGCCAGAGCCCAGACCTGAATCCGATTGAAAATCTGTGGGGTGATCTGAAGAGGGCTATGCACAGGAGATGCCCTGGCAATCTGTCAGATTTTGAGTGTTTTTGCAAAGATGTGCCATGCTGATAGACTCATACCAAAAAGACTAAGTTCTGTAATAAAGTTAAAAAGGTGCTTTAGTTTAAGGGTGTGCGCACTTATGCAACCATGATATTTTATTTTTTTATTTTTACTTCCCTCCACCCAAAAGATTTCAGTTTGTTGTTCAACTGAGTTGTACAGTTTATAGGTCACATTAAAGGTGGAAAAAGTCTGAAATGATTTATGTCTGTATAGTTTTTTTATATCACAGAAACCTGACATTTTAAGTCTACACAGGGGTGTATAGACTTTATATATCCAATATATATATATATATATATATATATATATATATATATATATATATATATATATATATATATATATATATATATACAGTGGGGACAGAAAGTATTCAGACCCCCTTAAATTTTTCACTCTTTGTTATATTGCAGGCATTTGCTAAAATCATTTAAGTTCATTTTTTTCCTCATGAATGTACACATACAACCACATATTGACAGAAAAACACAGAATTGTTGACATTTTTGCAGATTTATTAAAAAAGAAAAAACGGAAATATCACATGGTCCTAAGTATTCAGACCCTTTGCTCAGTATTTAGTAGAAGCACCCTTTTGATCTAATACAGTCATGAGACTTTTGAGGAAAGATGCAACAAGTTTTTCACACCTTGATTTGGGGATCCTCTGCCATTCCTCCTTGCAGATCCTCTCCAGTTCTGTCAGGTTGGATGGTAAATGTTGGTGGACAGCCATTTTTAGGTCTCTCCAGAGATGCTCAATTGGGTTTAAGTCAGGGCTCTGGCTGGGCCATGCAAGAACAGTCACGGAGTTGTTGTGAAGCCACTCCTTCGTTATTTTAGCTGTGTGCTAAGGTCATTGTCTTGTTGGAAGGTAAACCTTCGGCCCAGTCTGAGGTCCAGAGCACTCTGGAGAAGGTTTTCGTCCAGGATATCCCTATACTTGACCGCAGTCATCTTTCCCTCGATTGCAACCAGTCGTCCTGTCCCTGCAGCTGAATAGCACCCCCACAGCATGATGCTGCCACCACCATGCTTCACTGTTGGGACTGTATTGGACAGGTATTGAGCAGTGCCTGGTTTTCTACACACATACTGCTCAGAAATAAGGCCAAAAAGTTCTATATTGGTCTCATCAGACCAGAGAATCTTATTTCTCACCATCTTTCTTCCTTCCTTCAGGTGTTTTTTAGAAAACTCCATACGGGCTTTCATGTGTCTTGCACTGAGGAGAGGCTTCTGTGGGGCCACTCTACCATAAAGCCCCGACTGGTGGAGGGCTGCAGTGATGGTTGACTTTCTAGAACTTTCTCCCATCTCCCGACTGCATCTCTGGAGCTCAGCCACAGTGATCTTTGGGTTCTTCTTTACCTCTCTTACCAAGGCTCTTCTCCCCCGATAGCTCAGTTTGGCCGGACGGCCAGCTCTAGGAAGGGTTCTGGTCATCCCAAATGTCTTCCATTTAGGGATTATGGAGGCCACTGTGCTCTTAGGAACCTTAAGTGCAGCAGAATTTTTTTTTGTAACCTTGGCCAGAACTGTGCCTTGCCACAATTCTGTCTCTGAGCTCTTCAGGCAGTTCCTTTGACCTCATGATTCTCATTTTCTCTGACATGCACTGTGAGCTGTAAGGTCTTATATAGACAGGTGTGTGGCTTTCCTAATCAAGTCCAATCAGTATAATCAAACACAGCTGGACTCAAATGAAGGTGTAGAACCATCTTAAGGATGATCAGAAGAAATGGACAGAACCTGAGTTAAATATATGAGTGTCACAGCAAAGGGTCTGAATACTTAGGACCATGTGATATTTCAGTTTTTCTTTTTTAATAAATCTGCAAAAATGTCAACAATTCTGTGTTTTTCTGTCAATATGGGGTGCTGTGTGTACATTAATGAGGAAAAAAATGAACTTAAATGATTTTAGCAAATGGCTGCAATATAACAGAGTGAAAAATTTAAGGGGGTCTGAATTCTTTCCGTCCCCTCTGTATATATATATATATATATATATATATATATATATATATATATATATATATGTGTGTGATAGCTGCATGGTATATCCACATATGTAATATACAAACCATGCAAACAAATACTGTGTTGCATTATCATTAAAAAGTGCATCACATCATTGTAATAATCATACAATCAGGTGAAAAAGAAAAAATATGTGATTTAAAACATATGTGCAAGTAATAAAAAAAAGTCTATAAACAATCTATAAAGTCCAGGAAATAAAGTGCTTCAGTGCAAAAAAAAAGTTCATATAAACATTTAAGTGTTAACAAAATCCAGTGCTCTAAAAGTGAATGAAAAACGTTTCGTTACACCCAGACAGTGCGCACCCCACTAACTAGCCGCTTACCAGCTATTAAGACCCCAAGATGGAGGTCAGGATGTTCCTTATCCCAATATCCCTCTGGGCGTGAAGGCATCACCACTGTAGCTCCTCTCTTCACGCCCATTAGGTTGCTGCATGTGTTTGACTGTATTTTATGCAAATTTACTCCTGCTTGTTATAAGTAGTTTTAACCTTTATTAATGTAGCACTTCCCCCGTAGGGATTACTGTGTGTAGACTTCCCTGGGGTTTTACCCTTTTTTTTGCAGCCAGTTACTAAGGGTTTTCACACAACCGCCCGTACTCTCATTCGCTCATTTCCAATAATCAATCAAGGGTTTTTTTTGGTATTTATTGTTGGAACTTGGATAGGAGAAGGGAATAGTGGGGATTCTCCAACTGGAACTAATAACAATTGAGGACGATTCTCACTCAGCCTCACAGGTTAAATGTGGTAACAGATTTGCTGTTATACCATACAACGCTTGTATGGGCAGAATAAGTCTTTTGCTTGCTCTGCCAGCAAACTTGATGCAACTGTTTATCTTCAGGACACTCACTAGCATCCCCTTTGACTAATACCTGTCCACTGACTCTACTAGCTGAAGGGGTGGCCCTTACAGGACTCAGATCTGTACTCACTGTAGGCCAAAACAGATCCTTCCTGGCATGTCTTCCTTTCAGTCAGCTGCAGGACATCTGGGCTGCAGCTATTCTCATATTTAGGCCCTCAGGTTAGCAACCTAAGGTTGCATGGCCGCCTCTACAGAGGAGGGGCAGTCGCCCCCTCCCTCCGGGACCCGAGCACATGTGCCCTTGGGATATATACAGTCACCCAGCATGAACTGAGGCACTTTCCTCTGCCAATGTCCAGGGCTGTAACTATGCCTATGCCATCGTTTGTCAGGTTTCCTCCCACTGTCCAATATGCCTACTTATTGCACCAGCGGACATTTAGAAAACATTCAGACAACATGAGCAACACCTGAACACAATGAGCAGACCCTATCAATAGATCCCTGCTTCTTGGTAGGCAGAGAGCATCTAAATTTACCTGACAGCCTTCCTGGTAAGCAGAAATACTCAAAAACTATACTCTTCTAACACCTACCTAGGAAGGTGCTACATTAAAAACTTGAACTTTTAATACTACACTATGGGGGAAATATACTAAAACTGGTTCACACAGAATCTGGTTCAGCTGTGCATAGTAACCAATCAGCTTCTAACTTCATCTTGTTCAATTAAGCTTTGGCAATAAAACCTAGAAGCTGATTGGTTACTATGCACAGTTGCGCTAGATTCTGTGTGCATCAGTTTTATTAAATCTCCCCCTATCAATTTCTTTTTTGTTCCCCCTATCAGTTTCTTCTTTGTTCCCCCTTCTGATTGAATGTACTGCTGGACCATATTGACTGCACGGTCTACCCATCTTGGAACACTTGCTCTTGGCATCTATCCATCCCATAGGGATATGGGGTTTAGGTGCAGTTATACTTTCACCCTAAATCCCAGCAGCTGATTGTGAATCACTCAGATTGCTTTGTTTTGTCCATTTTGAAATCCGGAATCCTGGCTCCTGTCATCCATCCCACAGGAATATTGGGTTAAGGCACAGCCTGACCTCCATCTTTGGGTCTTAATAGCTGGTAAGCGGCTAGTGAGCGAGGTGTGCACTGTTTTGGTGTGATGAATCCTTTTTCATTCACTTTTGGAGCACCGGATTTTGTTAACACTTAAATGTTTATATGAACTTTTTTTTTGCACCAAAGCACTTTATTTTCTGGACTTCATGGATTGTTTATGGATTTTTTTTTTATTACTTGCACATGTGTTTTAAATCACATATTTTTTTCTTTTTCACTTGATTGCATGAATATTACAACACAATATTTGTTTTTATATTGACGCTTTTGTCATACTTTGTAAAAGTAACTAATTAATTGTATTGAACATTTTGCTTGTAAGGAAAACAGGAAAACCATATACAGATCCTATTTGCTGATCATGTAGCATTTATATTTACTCTGTTGCCCAACTTATAACCTCTTCACACCAGCCTGGTTCTCTCGCAATAGCAGCAGTGTGTGTATACATGGCAAGCCAACTGTTGGCTTTCTGATTCTTTACAGACCACTTCCACAACCACTGGAAAGTTTCATCCCTCCCTTTTGCGCACAACCCTCCACAAGTGTCCAGGCTCTGCTGTCCGACCTGTGAGCCTGGGATAGTGGAGGGTGGATTGGTGGGTGTTAGAACAGAGGGAGCTTAGTGAACATCCATTCTCTGGTCCGGGTTCTGGTGAGCAAACCCAAAAGAGAAGATCATTTCATCCCTGTTATTCCTTAAATGCTGTGGCCAGGGAAGCATGATCTGTGCTTGATTAGCTTTAGTGGAGTGCTAATAGACCGCTAATGTCTTCTAAATGGGACCTGTCACGAGAAATATGTTATTGCATATGGAGCTTGTAAGCTCTATATGTGATAGCAATAAAATTACAGTGCTCAGCATAAATTAGTACACCCCTTTTGAAAAGTACAATTTTTAATCACTATCTCAATAAACACAAGAACAATTTCCAAAATTTTGACAGAACTGAGTTTTATAGAATATTTGTTTAGCTCATTAAATCAAAGTAAGGTTAATAATATAACTCACATTACAAAACCTTCAGCTTTACTCAAATTAGTTGATGAAAAATGAATACACCCCACAACAAAAACTACTACATCTAGTACTTTGTATGACCTCCATGATTTGTAAGGACAGCACCAAGTCTTCTAGGCATGGAATGAACAAGTTGGCGACATATTGCAACATCTATCTTTTGCCATTCTTCAAGAACGACTTCTTTTAGACCCTGGATGCTGGATGGAGAGTGATGCTCAACTTATCTCTTCAGAATTCCCCATAGGTGTTTGATTGGTTCAGATTAGAAGACTACTGAATCACTTTCACCTCGTTCTTCTTCAGAAATGCAACAGTGGCCTTAGATGCGTGTTTTGGATCATTGTCATGTTGGAAAAGTGCACAACGAAAAAAAGGACAGGGAGTGATGGTAGCATCTTCTCTTTCAATATAGAGCAGTACATCTGTGAATTCATGATACCATCAATGTAATGCAGCTCATGCAGCCCCACAGAACGACACTGCCACATCATGTTTCACTGTAGGCACCATGCATTTTTCTTTGTACTCCTCACCTTTGCAAAGCCATACAGTTTTGAAGCCATCAGTTCCAAAAACAGTTATCTTGGTCACTCCAGAGTACAGAGTCCCAGTAGTCTTCTTCTTTTTAAGCATGGGCCCTGCCAAATTCCAGGCAGGCTTTTTTGTGCATGGGCTTTAGGAGAGTCTTACTTTGTGGACAACACACATGCATGCCATTCCTCTGCAGTGTACACCGTGTCATAGTTATATGTCATATTATATGTCATATTGTGTCATAGGAAACAATCACCCCAGTTTGGCTTTCTACCTCTTTAGTAGGGATGAGCCGAATGTTCGAGTCGAACGTAATTTCGACTCGAACATCGGGTGTTCGCCTGTTCACCGAACAGCGAACATTATGGCAAATTCGAAAACCGCTGAACACCGTTAAAGTCTATGGGACACGAACATGAAAAATCAAAAGTGCTCATTTTAAAAACTTTTATGCAAGTTATTGTCATAAAAAGTGTTTGGGGTCCTGCCCCAGGGGACATGTATCAATGCAAAAAAAAGTTTTAAAACCGGCCGTTTTTTCAGGAGCAGTGATTTTAATAATGCTTAAAGTGAAACAATAAAAATTAAATATTCCTTTAAATATTGTGCCTGAGGGGTGTCCTTAGTATGCCTGAAAAGTAACGCAGCTTTCCCGTGTTTAGAACAATAACACAGCAAAATGACATTTCTAAAGGAAAAAAATCTCATTTAAAACCGCTCGCGGCTGTAATGAATTGTCGGATCCCGGCAACATAGATAAAAATTATACCCCACCAGTCCATTACCAGGCCCTTCAGGTCTGGTATGGATATTAAAGGGAACCCTGAGCCAAATTTTTTTTAAATGACGTAGGGGTCCCCCCAAAATCCATATCAGGCCCTTAAACACCAAAGGAAGGTGGGGTCATCAGTTTACGTCACCGGGTGGCCCCGCTTTTCTCTGACATCCCGTGGCATCAGAGGGGGTGGGGTCACCCATTTACGTCTCCGGGTGGCCCTGCTCTCAGCTATATAACAGCTGTAAGAGGCTTCAGTCGGCGGGAGCCTCCCATGGAGGCGGAATTGTAGAGTTTTTTTTGTATGTTTTTTCAGTTCGTCAGGCGGCCTGATGGAAGATGGATTTACATCGCGGGACATTTTTATTTTTTTATTTTTTAATAAAGGACTTGTCCCAAACTGTCTACTGTGATTTTTACTATTTTTGACACTTTTTTGGTTAATGTGTAGGGGTACAATGTGCCCGATACCCATTCAAATGGGGGGCGGGATCTGGGGGTCCCCTTGTTAAAGGCGGCTTCCAGATTCCAATAGGCCCCCCGCCTGCAGACCCCCACAACCACTGGGCAAGGGTTGTGGGGACGAGGTCCTTGTCCTCATCAACATGGAGACAAGGTGTTTTGAGGGACCCCAAAACATCCTCCACATGTTGAGGGCATGTGGCCTGATACGGTTCAGGAGGGGAGCACTGTCTCATCCCCCATTTTTCTGTAGCCTGCCAGGTTGCATGCTCGGATAAGGGTCTGGTATGGATTTTGGGGGGACCCCTACGCCATTTTTTTTTACATTTTGGCGCAGGGTTTCCTTTAAAAACCATACCAGACCTAAAGGGCCTGGTATGGATTTTGGGGGGACCCCTATGCCTTTTTTTATTTTGGTGCGGGGTTCCCCTTAATATTCATACCAGACCCAAAGGGCCTGGTAATGGACTGGGGGGAACCCATGGCGTTTTTTTCAATGATTTTTATCTATATTGCCGGGATCCAACAAATTATTACAACTGCGAGCAGTTATAAGTGGCTTTTTTTTTCCTTTAGAAATTTCATTTTGCTGTGGTATTGTTCTACACACGGGAAAAATGCGCTACTTTACAGGCACACTAAGGACACCCCCCAGACACGATATTTAAAGGAATATTTCATTTTTATTGTTTCACTTTAAGCTTTATTAAAATCACTGCTCCTGAAAAATGGCCATTTTTTAAAACTTTTTTTTGCATTGATACATGTCCCCTGGGGCAGGACCCCAAACACTTTTTATAACAATAACTTGCATATAAGCCTTTAACCACTTGCCGCCTACCATATAGCAAAATGACGTCGGCAAAGTGGTTGACCGGACATCATATGAAGTTCTCAGGATATCAAGCCGCTGCGCAATCGATGTTGCGAAGATCGTTGTTGCGGTGTGTCAGTCTGACACACCACAACTCCGAACTACGTAAAGAGTCTCTGACAGAGACTCTTTACCACGTGATCAGCCATGTCCAATCACGGCTGATCACAATGTAAAAAGGAAGAGCCGTTGATCAGCTTTTCCTCACTTGCGTCTGATAGACGCGAGTAGAGGTGAGCCGATTGGCTGCTCTCCTGACAGGGGGGACTATGCTGATTTTTTATCAGCGCAGCCCCCCCTCGGATGCCCACCCAGGACCACCAGGATGCCATACTGGACCACCAGGTATGTCACTCTAGACCACTAGGGAAATGCCAATCAGTGCCCAGGCAGCTGCCAAGCAGTGCCCAGGCAGCTGCCAATCAGTTCCAGTAAAAAAAATGCCTACCAGTGCCACCAGTGATGCCTATCAGTGAAATCCAGTGCCAGTGCCAGCCATCAGTGCCCATCAATGCCCATCAGTGCCGCTTATCAGTGCCCATCAGTGCCGTCTATCAGTGCCCATCAGTGCCCACCAGTTCAACCTATGAGTGCCCATCAGGCCGCCTATCAATGCCCATCAGTGCCGCATATCAGTGCCACCTATCATTGCCGCCTATCAGTGCCACCTATCATTGCCGCCTATCAGTGCCCATCAGTACCCCCTGTCAGTGCCCATCAGTGCCACCTCATCAGTGCCATCTCATTAAATAAAACAATGTGTCCTTTGCGCTACTATTGAGTAAATGTAGTGCTTAAAGTAATAAAAAATTATATAATATATGTGTTGATGTCAATTAGGATAGCAGCAAAATCTAAAATGTGTTCACACTACACCGATATGAGATATATAATAAAAGTGGTCTCGCGCAATCCCATCATTTCTCACATAATAAAGTGACTTAAATATATATAAAGTGCCTAATGCTGAATGATGTCTCAATAAATAAATAAAGAATAAATATGTAGATTAAAGGTTTCTCTGTTAGTGCCATAAAAGTGAAACATCAAAAACATAAGTGAAAAAATTTCATTCAAATAGTAAAAACTGCATAAAGTGACTTAGTGAATGATGAAATGTTAAAATATTGAATAATAAGATAAGTAGGTTAGTCAAAGTTCATATAAATCTTCATAGATGATCTGTTAGTATCGGTCTCGCAGAACTCTCACCTTCATATGTGTAGAAACAAGCGTTGTGTATTGGCATCAAGTGGTGGATTAGTGTATAGCGTCTTAGCTCCCAGTACAGCTCACTAGCTTGTCATAATATGTACCACCGAGGCACAAACGGCCCGGTGGTGCAAGAGGGAAAAAGGAATAAAGCCTCCAATAGTGTAGTAGTTTAAGTAATAAATTATAAGTTTTATTAGGGCTTCAAGATGTGCTCTTACATAAAAATCAATAAAAACAAGCGAGATACAGAATAGCGGCGTCTAGGGCGCCTTCTCACGTGACTTCCGGTTTATGTCTCTCCACGGCCACTCCCTACGTGTTACGTCACCGCTCGTGACTTCATCTGGGGAACCGGATTGGCCAGAGGATTCTTCTATTTATATAGTAAAACCGGAAATTTTGCAGCGGCCATTTTCTTGTGGCCCGCTCGTATCTATCAGCGCGGCCATGTTTTTGGTGGTGTTTACATGTCAATGGCGGCCATTTCTTGATAGATAAACGACGGATGTACTCAATGTTGGTATATATTAAAAAATGGATTAAAAAATACAATGCCTTTATAAATAGCTCAACGTATCTTGTGTTGCAAGAATGGGAAAAAGTATGACTGAAAAAAGGGGAGATAAACTAAAAAAGAGATATACATTAAAAAAGGCCCATATCGATCGTATACCGTAGCCAGTGATAGGGTGCCCCAATATAATAATATTTTCTGAATGTAATGTAAACAACATAATTATACCATAAAATACAGATAAAAACAGACAATGTAAATATTGTATATGAAAATGAACTATAATAAATAGATGTGTTATAGGCGATAATATAATAAAGTTACATAGTTCACTAATGTCTGTGACTAAAAACATATGTATATGACCAAAAAATGTATTTTGTTGGATCAATAAAATTAGTAAGATAATCATAATGATTTAAAAATTACTCAAAAAGCAATTAAGGTCGAACTCTACGTTCATACCTCTGGGGGTTAATGTACGCATGTTGTGTATCCAATAAGACGCTCTCTGGCTTATAGTCCTTATTTTGTGGCTACCTCTCCATGCTCATTTGTATTTTTCTATACCCCAAAATTGAAGGTGTGTGGGATCCTGGTTATGTATTAATGCAAAATGTTTGGATACATTATGTTTAGGATTTCCCTTTTTAATGTTTTGAATATGTTCTCTTATTCTGACTTTGAGGGCTCTCTTTGTTCTTCCAACATATTGGAGCTTACAACTGCATTGTAGTACATATACTACTCCCTCAGTGTGGCATCCTATAAAGTCCCTGATTTTAAATGACTCTCTTTTCGTGGTAGCTGTAAAGTCTGTCCTTTTGCCCTGAAATTTCTGAGCATGTCTACATGCATAACAATTCCTGCAAGGAAAGAATCCTTTTCCAGTGAACAAAGTATATGGTGCTTTGGGGGAGGTTCCACCACCGACTTCACGATCATGTCTCTGATGGTGGGTGCTCTCTTGTATACTATATTGGGTTGGTCTGGAAGTATATTCTTTAAATCTCTATCACTTTTGAGAATATGCCAATGACGTTGAATTATTCTAGATACTTCTTTGTGTTGTACATTGTAATCTAGGATAAGACTTGGTGCCTCCTGTTGTAATGTCTTTTTAGGTTTGTTCTCTAACATTTTTGTTCTATCCATTTCGTTAACATATTGGATTTGTTTCTCTATCCATGAGTCATCATATCCTTTTATCATAAACCTTGTTCCAATGAGTCTAGCTTGCTCCTTATAGTCTTCTTCTTTAGTGCAGTTCCTTTTGATTCTTATTAATTAATACGGTTCTAATTTTAGTTTGATTTTCTTCTATTTGTTGTTCTAACATTCTAGTCTTCTTTTGTTTTCTCCCTAGTAGAAATTGTAAACCTTCTACACTCTTACTGTTAAAAAATTCGAACCATTCATCCATTGATGCTTTATCAGTCAGACCATCATTGGGTGGTATTTCCCACCATAATCTCCTGGGTACAATGTTCTCTCTAATGTACCTCTCAAAAGTGTTAGTGTCCCACCATAGAGTAATTTTTTTTCTCCATGTGGTGTCCTAGTTTCCTGACTAGACTTTCTAAATCTGTGTTGCGTGCCTTATTCTGTGAGTTAAAGATGTCATCTAAATTAACATTCCTGTTCTCCATGAATGTAAATACATCCATTGTAGCGGCAAAGGTAAAAATGTGAATGTCAAAATAAATAAAACAATGTGTCCTTCACGCTACTATTGAGTAAATGCAGTGCTTAAAGTAATAAAAAATTATATAATATATGTGTTGATGTCAATTAGGATAGCAGCAAAATCTAAAATGTGTTCACACTACACCGATATGAGATATATAATAAAAGTGATCTCGCGCAAACCCATCATTTCTCACATAATAAAGTGACTTAAATATATATAAAGTGCCTAAGGCTGAATGACGTCTCAATAAATAAATAAAGAATAAATATGTAGATTAAAGGTGTTCTCTGTTAGTGCCATAAAAGTGAAACATCAAAAACATAAGTGAAAAAATTTCATTCAAATAGTAAAAACTGCATAAAGTGACTTAGTGAATGATGAAATGTTAAAATATTGAATAATAAAATAAGTAGGTTAGTCAAAGTTCATATAAATCTTCATAGATGATCTCCTGTTAGTATCCGTCTCTCAGAACTCTCACCTTCATATGTGTAGAAACAAGCGTTGTGTATTGGCATCAAGTGGTGAATTAGTGTATAGCGTCAAAGTGGAGTCCAAATATTCCTCATCTCTTTAGCCCGGCTTGGAAATTTTCCTCTTAGCTCCCAGTACAGCTCACTAGCCTGTCATAATATGTACCACCGAGGCACAAACGGCCCGGTGGTGCAAGAGGGAAAAAGGAAGAAAGCCTCCAATAGTGTAGTAGTTTAAGTAATAAATTATACGTTTTATTAGGGCTTCAAGATGTGCTCTTACATAAAAATCAATAAAAACAAGCGAGATACAGAATAGCGGCGTCTAGGGCGCCTTCTCGCGTGACTTCCGGTTTACGTCTCTCCACGGCCACTCCCTACGCGTTACGTCACCGCTCGTGACTTCATCTGGGGAACCGGATTGGCCAGAGGATCCTTCTATTTATATAGTAAAACCAGAAATTTTGCAGCGGCCATTTTCTTGTGGCCCGCTCGTATCTATCGGCGCAGCCATGTTTTTGGTGGTGTTTACATGTCAATGGTGGCCATTTCTTGATAGATAAACGGCGGATGTACTCAATGTTGGTATATATTAAAAAATGGATTAAAAAATACAATGCCTTTATAAATAGCTCAACGTATCTTGTGTTGCAAAAATGGGAAAAAGTATGACTGAAAAAAGGGGAGATAAACTAAAAAAGAGATATACATTAAAAAAGGTCCATATCGATCGTATACCGTAGTCAGTCATAGGGTGCCCCAATATAATAATATTTTCTGAATGTAATGTAAACAACATAATTATACAATAAAATACAGATAAAAACAGACAATGTGAATATTGTATATGAAAATGAACTATAATAAATAGGTGTGTTATAGGCGATAATATAATAAAGTTACATAGTTCACTAATGTCTGTGACTAAAAACATATGTATATGACCGAAAAATGTATTTTGTTGGATCAATAAAATTAGTAAGATAATCATAATGATTTAAAAATTACTCAAAAAGCAATTAAGGTCGAACTCTACCTCTGGGGGTTAATGTACACATGTTGTGTATCCAATAAGACTCTCTCTGGCTTATAGTCCTTATTTTGTGGCTACCTCTCCATGATCCCTTGTATTTTTCTATACCCCAAAATTGAAGGTGTGTGGGATCCTGGTTATGTATTAATGCAAAATGTTTGGATACATTATGTTTAGGATTTCCCTTTTTAATGTTTTAAATATGTTCTTTTATTCTGACTTTGAGGGCTCTCTTTGTTCTTCCAACATATTGGAGCTTACAACTGCATTGTAGTACATATACTACTCCCTCAGTGTGGCATCCTATAAAGTCCCTGATTTTAAATGACTCTCTTGTCGTGGTAGCTGTAAAGTCTGTCCTTTTGCCCTGAAATTTCTGAGCATGTCTACATGCGTAACAATTTCTGCAAGGAAAAAATCCTTTTCCAGTGAACAAAGTATATGGTGCTTTAGGGGGAGGTTCCACCACCGACTTCACGATCATGTCTCTGATGGTGGGTGCTCTCTTGTATACTATATTGGGTTGGTCTGGAAGTATATTCTTTAAATCTCTATCACGTTTGAGAATATGCCAATGACGTTGAATTATTCTAGATACTTCTTTGTGTTGTACATTGTAATCTAGGATAAGACTTGGTGCCTCCTGTTGTGATGTCTTTTTAGGTTTGTTCTCTAACATTTTTGTTCTATCCATTTTGTTAACATATTGGATTTGTTTCTCCTTTAGGTGCCATGTCTCTGGAAGTAATAATGAAGTCTTGCAGTGAAGGAGCTGGACTGCTGCTGGCCTCTCTCTGCTGGATTCTTCTCAGTGATCACAGGCTGTGATATGAGCGCTGTGTATCCGCTCTCTTCTCTCCAGTCTATGGATGATATTACACTCTGTAGAGACTGTCACACCGCTCTACGAAACTTCTATATATTCATCTCCTGTGCGTGGACGTCACGCCGCTTCCAGCCAATCGCAGAGCGGTCCTCGCTACGCTTCTTACGTCGCTTAGCAACTTTCCCGAAAGTTCCCGAGCGTTCCCCGCACAACCAGCCAATCGTGAGGCACCCGAGCCGCAGAACTTTCCCGAGGCTTCCATGCCAGAGAGCTCTGTCCAATCAGAGGCGGCAGGTTGGTCAATTACGTCAATAGGAAAGGATAGGCTTCGCGAGCGTTCCAGAAGGGTTTGTTAATCAGACAACGGCTCGGCCAATCAGTGCTGTGAGGGGGCGGGCTAAGGAGAAGCTTTGCAACTGTTCCAGATGGAGATGTCAGTCAGGCAACAGCTCGGCCAATCAGTGCTGTGAGGGGGCAGGGTCGAAGTTTGGTCCTGGAGGAGTGTAGAGAGAAAATATTATTATATTGGGGCACCCTATGACTGACTACGGTATACGATCGATATGGGCCTTTTTTAATGTATCTCTCTTTTTTAGTTTATCTCCCCTTTTTTCAGTCATACTTTTTCCCATTTTTGCAACGCAAGATACCTTGAGCTATTTATAAAGGCACTGTATTTTTTAATCCACTTTTTAATATATACCAACATTGAGTACAGCCGCCATTTATCTATCAAGAAATGGCCGCCATTGACATGTAAACACCACCAAAAACATGGCTGCGCCGATAGATACGAGCGGGCCACAACAAAATGGCCGCTGCAAAATTTCCGGTTTTACTATATAAATAGAAGGATCCTCTGGCCAATCCAGTTCCTCAGATGAAGTCACGAGCGGTGATGTAACGTGTAGGGAGTGGCCGTGGAAAGGCGTAAACCGGAAGTCACGTGAGAAGGCGCCCTAGACGCCGCTATTTTATATCTCGCTTGTTTTTATTGATTTTTATGTAAGAGCACATCTTGAAGCCATAATAAAACTTATAATTTATTACTTAAACTACTACACTATTGGAGGCTTTATTCCTTTTTCCCTCTTGCACCACCGGGCCGTTTGTGCCTCGGTGGTACATATTATGACAGGCTAGTGAGCTGTACTGGGAGCTAAGAGGAAAATATCCAAGCCGGGCTAAAGAGATGAGGAATATTTGGACTTCACTTTGACGCTATACACTAATCCACCACTTGATGCCAATACACAACGCTTGTTTTTACACATATGAAGGTGAGAGTTCTGAGAGACCGATACTAACAGGAGATCATCTATAAAGATTTATATGAACTTTGACTAACCTACTTATTTTATTATTCAATATTTTAACATTTCATCATTCACTAAGTCACTTTATGCAGTTTTTACTATTTGAATGAAATTTTTTCACTTATGTTTTTGATGTTTCACTTTCATGGCACTAACAGAGAACACCTTTAATCTACATATTTATTCTTTATTTATTTATTGAGACGTCATTCAGCATTAGGCACTTTATATATATTTAAGTCACTTTATTATGTGAGAAATGAAGGGATTGCGCGAGATCACTTTTATTATATAGTGCCATCTCCTTGGTGCCACCTCATCAGTGCCACCTTATCAGTGCCCATCGGTGCAGCTTATCAGTGCCCATCAGTGAAGGAGAAAACTTACTTATTTACAAAATTTTATAGCAAAAGCAAAGAGAAACTTAAAAAAAAAAAAAATGGTGGTCTTTTTTTATTAGTTTAGCAAAAAATAAAAATGCAGAGGTGATCAAATACCACCAAAAGAAAGCTCTATTTGTGGGAACAAAATATTAAAAATTTAGTTTGGGTACAGTGTAGCATGACCGCGCAATTGTCATTTAAAAAGTGACAGCGCTAAAAGCTGAAAATTGGCTTGGCAGGAAGGTGCGAAAGTTCCCTGTATTTAAGTGGTTAAAATGAGCACTTTTGATTTTTCATGTTCGTGTCCCATAGACTTTAACGGTCTTCGCTTGTTCGTACAAATTTTTTGCCTGTTCGCATTTTCTGGTGCAAACCGGGGGTGTTTGGCTCAACCCCACTCTATAGAAAACTGCAGTGAACTTGCATGGCAATTTATTAAACCTTCTCATCAGAAGATGCTATTGTCGAGGTGGTAACTTCTGTGGAAGGCCTGGACGTCTCTGTGAGATGGTTGCTGTTCCATCTTTGTTAAATTTTTGTATCACTTTTGCTACAGTTTTCTGACTAATGAGTAAAGCTTTGCTGAACTTCTTGTAGCCTTCATCTTTCTTGTGTAAAGAAATTATTTTCTTTCTCAGGCCTTGTGACATTTCTCTTCCATGTGTTGCCATTGTTGACAGGATGAAATGGGAAGGGGTTTTCTTTAGGCTGGACACCTGTTTATTGGATAATTATACTCACCTGCAGTTGAATTCTTGTTAATAAGGATTTTGTTGTCTCAAATTTAGCTTTGCTCCTAAGACTTTCATTGAGGTGTATTCATTTTTGCAACATGGTCTTGAATGAATTTGTTAGGAAAAATACTTTTTTATGTGTGCAAATTTACAAATCTTGATTTCAATCAATGGCCCACATTTGTGGGAGTATTTTGTAGTATAGTGTCCCATAGAAAATGTTGATTCTGAAAGACAAGTAACGTCTTTTTGACAAATCTCGTTTATGCCGAGCACTGTAGGTAAAAAAAAAAAAACATCCTTATATAGGTAGTATTATATATAGTATGTCACAAAAGTGAGTACACCCCTCACATTTTGTAAATATTTTATTATATCTTTTCAAGTGACAACACTGATAAAATTACACTTTGCTACAATGTAAAGTAGTGAGTGTACAGCTTGTACAACAGTGCAAATTTGCTGTCCCCTCAAAATAACTCAACAGAAAGCCATTAATGTCTAAACCGCTGGCAACAAAAGTGAGTACATCCCTAGGTGAAAATGTTGAAATTGGGCCCAATTGGCCATTTTCCCTTCCTGGGTTCACGTGACTCATTAATGTTACAAGGTCTCCAGTGTGAATGGGGAGCAGGTGTGTTAAATTTGGTGTTATCACTCTCACTCTCTCATACTGATCACTAGAAGTTCAACATGGAACCTTATGGCAAAGAACTCTCTGAAGATCTGAAAAAAAGAATTTTTGCTCTACATAAAGATGGCCTAGGCTGTAAGAAGATTGCCAAGACCCTGAAACTGAGCTGCAGCACGGTGGCCATACAGCAGTTTAACAGGACATGTTCAGAACAGGCCTCGCCATGGTCGACCAAAGAAATTGAGTGCATGTGCTCAGCATCATATCCAGAGGCTGTCTTTGGGATATAGACATATGAGTGCTGCCAGCATTGCTGCAGAGGTTGAAGAGGTGGGGGGTCAGTCTGTCAGTGCTCAGACCATATGCCGCACACTGCATCAAATTGGTCTGCATGGCTGTCGTTCCAGAAGGAAGCCTCTTCTAAAGATGATGCACAAGAAAGCCCGCAAACAGTTTGCTAAAGACAAGCAGACTAAGGACATGGATTACTGGAACTATGTCCCGTGGTCTGATGAGACCGAGATAAACTTATTTGCTTCAGACGGTGTCAAGCGTGTGTGGCAGCAACCAGATGAGGAGTACAAAGACAAGTGTGTCTTGCTTACAGTCAAGCATGGTGGTGGGAGTGTCATGGTCTGGGGCTGCATGAGTGCTGCCGACACTGGGGAGCTACAGTTCATTGAGGGAACCATGAATGCCAACATGTACTGTGACATACACGAAGCAGAGTATGATCCCCTCCCTTTTGAGACTGGGCTGCAGGGCAGTATTCCAACATGATAACAACCCCAAACACACCTCCAAGACAACCACTGACTTGCTAAAGAAGCTGAAGGTAAAGGTGATGGACTGGCCAAGCATGTCTCCACACCTAAACCCTATTGAGCATCTGTGGGGCATCCTTAAACGGAAGGTGGAGGAGCGCAAGGTCTCTAACATCCACCAGCTCCGTGATGTCGTCATGGAGGAGTGGAAGAGGACTCCAGTGGCAACCGTGAAGCTCTGGTGAACTCCATGCCCAAGAGGGTTAAGGCAGTGCTGGAAAATAATGGTGGCCACACAAAATATTGACACTTTGGGCCCAATTTTGACATTTTTACGTAGGGGTGTACTTACTTATGTTGTCAGCGAATTAGACATTAATGGCTGTGTGTTGAGTTATTTTGAGGGGACAGCAAATTTACACTGTTATACATGCTGTACACGTACTACTTTACATTGTAGCAAATTGTCATTTCTTCAGTGTTGTCACATGAAAAGATATAATAAAATATTTACAAAAATGTGAGGGGTTTACTCACTTTTGTGAGATACTGTATGTCAATAGCATTACCAATTGGTATTTAAATACATTTATGAACTGCCACCCTTTCCTAATATGTAATTCTGGCAAGTATTTACATTTGTCAAATCGTTGTAAAATGATTATTGTGAATCCAGATCATACCATGTATAATTTCTGTATTCTTCATCGCTCTAAAGCCAGAGGGTGGGGTGTGAGCAGCTCATAACAATTCCACTTAAGTAATACATATTTCAAAAACAAGGGAGTAGTTCTGATAATCTCTTGACATGATATTGTATTATTGTAATTAAAATAAGGAGGTATTGGCTGGTTTTATTCAAGGTACAAAAATATACCACTCAGCTATTTATTTGTATTCTCCACTGCTGCATTCATTATATTATATATTGATCTTTTCATATTTTAGTGCCTTTCCTTACTGCCAAATGACTGCTTTGAAGAACTGCCCCATTTTCTATTATGTTTCACATATATTTTAGAGTCACTGCTAGAGTTCTGACTAACAACATCCATACATTACTACTGCACAACACAGTGATTAGCCTATGCACTTATGCTGGTGCAATAAGTATGGGTGGACTAGCAGATTGTATTCTCACAGTACATACCTGAACCCACAAATACACAGACTCCAGCACAATATACATAACAGTGGTTTGTTATGGGGTGTATGCTTCAGTGTCTCACTGTATGCAGGCTAAGGGATGGCATGTCTGAAATAAATTTTCTCAAATGCTTTCGATCTGTTTTGCAGCGCAGTGTACTTATATTATGTAACTTCTATTATGTTCATAGGTTTTGGTGCACTTACTGAAAGAGTATCAAAACTCATTCATGCAGAAAGCACACCTAAATTGCAGGATATAATGGAAGTCTAGGGCAAAGCATAGTTAACCCGCAACCAATTCGCGGGTACATTGCATTCCACCTGCAGTCCTGGAAAACTGCACAGCAACAGTGTGAAAGAGCCCTTAGGATTATGTATGCATTTTATGTAGGAACAAAACCTAAACAGAGAGTGTAAAATTGCATTGCAGTGCTCCTCAAAGAGGCAAGGATTCTTTAATTTCTTGTTTAGAGCATTTAGAGAATCAGCTTAACAATTTTTGAATATAGTTTTAATGAAAGAAAAGGTAAATACAATGCAAAAATATTTACAGAAAAAACTATTACAAATTCATGTATTAGACTTCTTGCACATGGATGTAATCATTTACTGATGTTTATATGCAACAACTCGCTGTCAGAAAGATCCTGAGTAAACAACACAAGTTATGTTCTTTAACCACTTGAAGACCAGGCTTTTTCTGGCACTTTTTGTTTACAATTTTAAATCAGTATTTTTTGCTAGAAAATTACTTATAACCCCCAAACATTATACACTGAGCAAAATTATAAACGCAACACTTTTTTGTTTGCCCCTATTTATCGTGAGCTGAACTTAAAGATCTACAACTTTTTCTATGTACACAAAAGGCCTATATGTCTCAAATATTGTTCACAAATCTGATTAAATCTGTGTTAGTGAACACTTCTCCTTTGCCGAGATAATCCATCCACCTCACAGGTATGGCATATCAAGATGCTGATTAGAAAGCATGATTATTGCACAGGTGTGCCTTAGGCTGGCCACAATAAAAGGCCACTCTAAAATGTGCAGTTTTATCACACAGCACAATGCCACAGATGTCACAAGTTTTGAGAGAGCATGCAATTGGCATGCTGACTGAGGGAATGTCCACCAGAGCTGTTGCCCTTGAATTGAATGTTCATTTATCTACCATAAGCCATCTCCAAAAGCGTTTCAGAGAATTTGTCAGTACATGTAACCAGCCTCACAACCACAGACCACGTGTAACCACACCAGCCCAGGACCTCCACATCCAGCATCTTCACCTACAAGATCGTCTGAGACCAGCCACCCGGCAGCTGCTGCAACAATCGGTTTGCATAACCAAAGAATTTCTGCACAAACTGTCAGAAACCATCTCAGGGAAGCTCATTTGCATGCTCGTCGTCCTCCATCAGGGTCTCGACCTGACTGCAGTTTGTCGTCGTAACCGACTTGAGTGGGCAAATGCTCACATTCTATGGCGTCTGGCACGTTGGAGAGGTGTTCTCTTCATGGATGAATCCCGGTTTTCACTGTACAGGGCAGATGGCAGACAGCGTGTATGGCGTAGTTTGGGTGAGTAGTTTGCTGATGTCAATGTTGTAGATCGAGGGACCCATGGTGGTGGTGGGGTTATGGTATGAGCAGGCATATGCTATGGACAATGAACACAGGTGCATTTTATTAATGGCATTTTGAATGCACAGAGATACCGTGACGAGATCCTGAGGCCCATTGTTGTGCCATTCATCCACGACCATCACCTCATGTTGCAGCATGATAATGCACAGCTCCCTGTTGCAAGGATCTGTACACAATTCCTGGAAGACATCCCAGTTCTTGCATGGCCAGCATACTCACTGGACATGTCACCCATTGAGCATGTTTGGGATGCTCTGGATAGGCGTATATGACAGCGTGTTCCAGTTCCTGCCAATATCCAGCAATTTCTCACAGCCATTGAAGAGGAATGGACTAACATTCCACAGGTCACAATCAACAACCTGATCAACTCTATAAGAAGGAGATGGGCTGCACCGCATGAGGCAAATGGTGTTCACACCAGATATTGACTGGTTTTCAGACAACCCCCCGACCCCCCAATACAATAAAACTGCACATTTTAGAGTGGCCTTTTATTGTGGCCAGCCTAAGGCACACCTGTGCAATAATCATGCTGTCTAATCAGCATCTTAATATGCCACACCTGTGGGGTGGATGGATTATCTCGGCAAAGTGTACATTTATTTTTTTAGCAGAGGCCCTAGGGAATAAAATGGCTATTTCTGCAATTTTTTATGTCACACGGTATTTGTGCAGCAGTGTTGCAAATGCAATTTTTGTGAAGAAAATATACTATAAGGAATTAAAAAAAAAAAAAAAAAAACACAATATGTAATCCAAGTTTTTTGTACAATGTGAAAGATGATGTTATGTCAAGTAAATAGATACCTAACATGTTATACTTTAAAATTGTTCAAACTACCGTACTTATAAATCTCCATAGGCGGCAAACCACGGTACATACAAATCTCCATAGGCAATATTTTAAATGCCTTTACAGGTTATCTGTTTGGAGCTACAGAGGAGGTCTACTGCTAGAATTATTGCTCTTGCTTTAACATTTGTGGCGATACCTCACATGTGTGGTGTGAATAATGATTACATATGCGTGTGCGAATTATGTACAGTGCCTTGAAAAAGTATTCATACCCCTTGACATTTTCCATGTTTTTGTCATGTTACAACCAAAAACGTAAATGTATTTTATTGGAATTTTTGTGATAGATCAACATAAAGTGGCAAAGCAGGACAATAACCCAAAACACACCGCTAAAGCAACACTTGGGTGGTTTAAGGGGAAAGATGTAAATGTGTTGGAATGGCCTAGTCAAACCATAGTATATAAAGCAAAGCAAAGTATATATACTCTGCATCCAGTGCATCCAGTGTAGCCTATATCTACAGTGCATTTGGTGGTGTACTGTTTCCAATACACTTCAGGTGGTGTGTGTATATAGGCTTGTGTATATATATATATTTATATTTATATAGATAGATAGATAGATAGATAGATAGATAGATAGATAGATAGATAGATAGATAGATAGATAGATAGATAGATAGATAGATAGATAGATAGATAGATAGATAGATAGATAGAGTCAGATCTATAAATATTGGGACATCGGCACAACTCTAATCTTTTTGGCTCTATACACCACCACAATGGATTTGAAATGAAATGAACAAGATGTGCTTTAACTGCAGACTTTCAGCTTTAATTTAAGGGTATCTACATCCAAATCAGGTGAACGGTGTAGGAATTACAACAGCTTGTATATGTGCCTCCCACTTTTTAAGGAACCAAAAGTAATGGGACAATTGGCTGCTCAGCTGTTACATGGCCAGGTGTGTGTTATTCCATCATTATCCCATTTACAAGGAGCAGATAAAAGGTCCAGAGTTCATTTCAAGTGCGCTATTTGCATTTGGAATCTGTTGCTGTCAACTCTCAATATGAGATCCAAAGAGCTGTCACTATCAGTGAAGCAAGCCATCATTAGGCTGAAAAATCAAAACAAACCCATCAGAGAGATAGCAAAAAAATTAGGTGTGGCCAAATCAACTGTTTGGAACATCCTTAAAAAGGATGTTCGTTTCATTTCAAATCCATTGTGGTGGTGTATAGAGCCAAAAAGATTAGAATTGTGTCGATGTCCCAATATTTATGGACCCTGACTATATATCTATATCTATAGATATATATATCTATATCTATAGATATATATATCTATAGATATAGATATATATATATATATACTCTGCATTCTTTGTAACCTATATCTACAGTTCATTCGGTGGTGTTCTGTTTCTAATATACTTCAGGCGGTGTATTAATATATTATATGTATATATATATATATATATATATATATATATATATATATATATATATATATATATATATACAGTTGTGCTCATGAATTTACATACCCTGGCAGAATTTATGATTTCTTGCCCATTTTTCAGAGAATATAAATGATAACACAAAAACTTTTCATTTACTCATGGTTAATCTTTGGCTGAAGCCATTTATTATCAATCAACTGTGTTTACTGTGTTTTTTAAACTGTGTTTTTAAATCATAATGACAACAGAAACCACTCAAATGACCCAGATCAAAAGTTTACATACCCCAGTTTTTAATACCTTGTATTGCCCCTTTTAACATCAATGACAGCTTGAAGTCTTTTGTGGCATTTGTGGATGAGGCTCTTTATCTTCTCAGTTGGTAAAGCTGCCCATTCCTCTTGGCAAAAAGCCTCCAGTTTCTGTAAATTCTTGGACTGTCTTGCATGAACTGCACATTTGAGATCTCCCCAGAGTGGTTCAATGATATTGAGGTCAGGAGACTGAGATGGCCACTCCAGAACCTTCACTTTATTCTGCTGTACCCAATGACAGGTCGACTTGGCCTTGTGTTTTGGATCATTGTCATGTTGGAATGTCCAAGTACATCCCACGCGCAGCTTCCTAGCTGATGAATGCAAATGTTCCTCCCGTATTTGTTGATAACAACTGCATTCATCTTGCCATCAATTTTGACCAAATTTCCTGTGCCTTTGTAGATCACACATCCCCAAAACATCAGCGATCCACCTCCGTGTTTCTCAGTAGGAATGGTGTACCTTTCATCATAGGCCTTGTTGACACCTCTCCAAATGTAGCGTTTATGGTTGTGGCCAAAAAGCTCAATTTTGGTCTCAATACTCCAAATGACTTTGTGCCAGAAGGTTTTAAGGCTTGTCTCTGTGCTGTTTGGCATATTGTAAGCGGGATACTTTGTGTAATTTGCATAGTAATGGCTTTCTTCTGGCAACTCGATCATGCAGCCCATCTTTCTTCAAGTGCCTTCTTATTGTGCATCTTGAAACAACCACACCACATGTTTTCAGAGAGTCCTGTATTTAATCTGAAGTTATTTGTGGGTTTTTCTTTGCATCCAGAACAATTTTCCTGGCAGTTGTGGCTGAAATTTTAGTTGGTCTACCTGACCGTGGATGCAAGGCCTGTCAGGAGTCCAGAAACTCATTGACCTTTTATACACGCACACTAATTACAAGCAAATAGATCACAGGTGAGGATGGTTACCTTTAATAGCCATTCAAACCCCTTTGTGCCAGCTTGTGTGCATGTTATCAGGCCAAAATCACCAGGGTGTAAACTTTTGATCAGGGTCATTTGGGTAGTTTCTGTTTTCATTATGATTTAAAAAGAGTAAACAGAGATGATTGATAATAAATGGCTTCAGCAATCATATACATATATAGAATTTATGAGAAGGACCTTGAGGACTTTTTTTATTTGCTGATATCCCTCTGGCAGCAACATTCAACAACACTAGCTGTATTACACAAGGTGGCCCAGAGGCCTCTCGTCAATGGAGTTGGTCTCTGGCAGTCCCATGAAACTAAGCCAAAAGTCTCCCACTTGGCATGATGTCCAGCAGCTGCAGCAGGTGATCCTCTTACTGAAGGTCAGGGTTCAGCTGCAGTTGATCACCGGGTCAGCCGCTGTCTTTCACAGGAGCTCAGCGGTAGTCTCTCAACAGAACTCGCAAACTCTTACCAGGTCCCAGTCATAGTTTCTTACCAGAACAGGATAGCAGACCAGAGGATGCTTGAACTAGAGTTCTGCAGTAGTAGCACAGTACATGCAGCATGTCTCAGCAAAGTCTCTAACAGCAGCAGCTTTGGAGTCTCTGAAACACAGCCCACACAGTGCAGCTTGGTCCTGGACAGCAGCACAGCAACCACATGCTTTGGATTCTCTTAGCACACTCTGTACGGGAACATTGAAGCTCTTTCTCTTCCCCTGTGCAGCTTAGCCTGCTTGGCTACATGGGTCCTATTCCTTTGCAGGCTCACACAGCCCCAGTATTCTTCGACTCTCTGCCCTCTCTAGATAGCATCCCTGGAGCACACACTTGCACAGTTTGTGGGTCCCAGACCACTTCATGTCCCCTAGGGCCATATATTATGGTGGGGATGGTGTATTCAGGGTGATGTGCAGTGTTAGTTTTCTGCTAAACACATAGCGTTTTGCTTTTAGGCCAAAAAGTTCAATTTTAGTCTCATCTGACCAGAGCATCTTCTTGCACATGTTTACTGTGTCCCCCACATGGCATCTCGCAAATTGCAAACAAACTTCTTATGGCTTTCTTTCAACAATGGTTTTGTCTTCCATAAAGGCCAGATTTGTGAAGTGCACAATAGTTGTCCTGTGGACAGATTCTCCCACCTGAGCTGTGGATCTCTGCAGCTCCCCAGAGTTACCATGGCTGCTTCTCTGATTAATGCTCTTCTTACCCGGTCTGCCAGCTTAGGTGGACGGCCATGTCTTGGTAGGTTTGCAGTTGTGCATACTCTTTCCATTTTTGGATGTTGGATTGAACAGTGCTCCATGAGATGTTCAAAGCATGGGATATTTTTTTATAACCTAACCCTGCTTTAAGCTCCTCCACAACTTTATCCCGGACCTGTCTGATGTGTTCCTTGTCCTTCATGATGCTTTTTGTCCTCTAAGGTTCTCCAACAAACCTTTGAGGGATTCACGGAACAGCATTATTTATACTGAGATTAAATTACACACAGGTGGACTCTATTTACTAATTAGGTGACTTCTGAAGGCAATTGGATCCATTAGATTTTAGTTAGGGGTATCAGAGTAAAAGGGGTTGAATACAAATGCACGCCACACTTTTCAGATATTTATTTGTAAAAAAATTTGAAAACCATTTATCATTTTCCTTCCACTTCACTATTATGTGCCACTTTGTTTTGGTCTATCACCTTAAATCCCAATAAAATACATCTATGTTTTTGGTTGTAACGTGACAAATTGTGGAAAATTTCAAGGGGTTTGAATACTTTTTCAAGGCACTGTATATTATGCTACATGCACACTGGGTGTATAGCCCATGTGCATCAAATTCCAGTGTTTTTGTGCACCCTGGAGGCACAGATGCAGGTACAAAATAGGTGCAAAATCAATGACAGGAGAAAATAGGCAGTGTCTAGAAGTGGCTAGATGCTGTACCATGTAGGGCCATAAACTTTCCAGAATGCAGGAACTCTGCATTCAGGGCCATATGCCCAGAGTGAAGGAACTCTGCATTCTGTGCACACGTCCCCAAATATATGTAGCCCTAAAAATGAGCACCACACAGTACAGTGTCCAGCAACCACTGTACTGCATCGCAGCACACCTGTGCCTCCCAGGTGGAGCAGAGTGTGTTCTTCTGGACTACGCTACGAATTTTGTATAAAGTCACTGGTGTGCACATGGGGTACGTTTATTTCAGCCACGCTCATGACCCGGTAGATGATAAACATGAATAAACTCTAATAAACTCTGTACTAAACCTTACCACAGTTACTTTGGCATTTAGAAGGTACATGCAGAGCCAATGCCTTCTCCACCTGCCCAGGGTATTACCACTACCTCACTCCCCGTAATGGTATGAGGTCACTCTGTGCACCTAACGTGGACTCCATGCATGCACTTTACTTAACGCCTTCTGTGTACAGGATGAGGGCCCTGGTGGTGCAGATCTGCTCTTGTTGCTATGGGAAATGGATCACGGACGAAGGAGTGGCGACAACATCTCCCTCACTGCAAGAGGCTATCTCACTTCTCACATGTACACTCTTACGACAGGCTGCTAGAGAGACTTTCATTACCCTTGGCAACCACTTTTGTCTTCACACTGTATGTACTCTTGTACTGATGTCTTCATACCCCAATGTGCTTAGTGACCCAAAGCTGTGGACTATATGTGCCAGTTACTTACTGTACATTGCCCCCCTTTAGTAACTTCAAACTAAGCAAGGGCAAAGTTTCAAACATTTCACTTGAAAAATAAATTAACATGATGACAATTGACAGTCCAGGATAATGTGCAGACATTACCTAACATCCCTAGACCCTAACTACAGGCTTGAAGCTGCCCCGGCATACCTGTTCAAGCAAAGTCCATATCTGGAATTTAACCCCGTCTTCAACAAGATATGGGTCATCCAGATTCCGGCAATGGCACTAAGCAGATCATCCCCTCTCCTCCCCCCAGGATCTTGACCCTTGTCTCTTTTATAGCACACAAAACCGGAGGGTCGGACCCAAGAATAAGCCACCAAGAAAAACCCAGGAGTGCAGTTAACCCCTAACTTCCTGTGAGTGCAGCAGTGATCACTACCTGCCTACAAGCATGCATGCTCAAATTCTTCTTATGTGAATTAATGCCAGTACATATGTCTGGTGCAATTGGGTTGGTATTGCTTAACAAACTAAAGCCATGAAATTCTTTTCTTTTTCAACTTTGCAAAAAGGAAAAGGGTTTAGGAATTATCTGCAGATACAATGTTAGCTGCCTGAAAATCAACCCAATTTACAAAGAGTTTCAGACCCAGCAGACTGTCATACTCATTTTTGCCCACTTCATGTTATTGTAGTGAAGACATTTAATAACTGTTGTGTGTTCACAGCTAGACAGAGGAAGAGTGCAAAATGTTATAAACAAAATCGTGCATTTTCCAAAACCAAATAAAAGAAAAGAGTGATTTGTAAACCTCTCTAAATGTTGTTTTCTTAAGGTTGCATTGAGAACTATGGTCTATGGTTGATTTGTATGAGTCTATTCAGCTCTGATTCCCCTAGAAAGCTAATGACAACACGGCTGTATTATTATTGGAAGTGTCATTAGAATACGAAGCAGTGCATAGCATGGTTGTCTGAAAGTATCATGGGTAAAAAGAATTGAAAACAAGCAAAGTTCAGATTGCTGTGCACACATTATTTTGTTATTACTGCTATACTCTACCAGATTTTAAAAAATGTACTGTTTTCTTTAGCTATCCAATGTCTACTATCAGCATAAAGAAACACTGCATTCCTACAGTGGGCTGAGCCCAATCTGTTTACAAAAGATGGACAGTTTGCACAGACTCAAACCCAGGGACAAAGCTCACCGTGAAAGCAGTAACATACATAGAAATTTGCAGCTGGAATTACTAGTATAATTTGATGTCTTTTAATTAGGTATGATCAAACCGTGCAAAGTTCAGTTCACAGGAGGTTTGGTGAATCTAGGAAAAAAATTGGCTAAACTCTAACATAGACCGAACCCTACTAAAGTCTATGTTATTTTTTCTAGCATTTTTAAGGCCAATTTACTCATTTTTGTTTTTAAAAAATGGCATGGGTAGCTGGGCACTGCCAACACTTTTCAAACAGTGACAGTCTTTTAATGCGGTCTTTTAACTGACTGCTTGAGCCCAGGAAGATTTTACCCCCTTCCTGACCAGAGCAGTTTTTGCGATTTGGCACTGTTCCCTTTTTTTAACTAACAATTGCGCAGTCGTGCGACGTTGCACCCAAACAAAATTGACATCCTTTTTTTTCCCACAAATAGATCTTTCTATTGGTGGTATTTGATCACCTCTGTGATTTTTATTTTTTGCGCTATAAACAAAAAAAGAGCGACAATTTTGAAAAAAACACAATATTTTTTACTTTTGTCTATAATAAATATCACCCAAAAATTTATAAAAAAAACATTTTTTTTCCTCAGTTTAGGCCAGGTCTACATATTTATGGTAAAAAAAATGCAATAAGCATATGTTAATTGGTATGCGCAAAAGTTATAGCGTCTACAAAGTAGGGGATAGTTTTATGGCATTTTTCATTCTTAGTGTCTTTTTTATTAGTAATGCAATTTTTATCATTACTGCGACATTATGGCGGACACATCGGACATTTTTGACACTATTTTGGGACCATTGTCATTTATACAGCGATCAGTGCTATAAAAATGCACTGATTACTGTGTAAATAACACTGGCAGGGAAGGGGTTAACCATTAGGGGGCGATGAAGGGGTTAAGTGTGTCCTAGGGAGTGATTCCCTAGGACTGTGAGGGGGATGGGTTACAACTCACATGAGTGATTCCCTAGGACTGTGGGGGGGATGGGTTACAACTCACATGACAGCGATCACTGCTCCCGATGACAGCGAGCAGGGATCTCTGTCATGTCACAAGGCAGAACGGGGAAATGCCTTGTTTACATAGGCACTTCCCCGTTCTGCGGGCACGGTCATGCTTTACCCCGCCAATTAAGGGGGACGTACAGGTACGCCCATTTGCCCACCGCTGCCATTGTGCTGACGTATATCGGTGTGCAGCGGTCGGCAAGTGGTTAATGTGGTTTAAAGGGCAACACAAAAATGCATCTGGTTTGGGCTTTAAACTCGCATGTTAAGTTTCATAGCAGTACCATGTACTCCTTTAAAATTAATTTATTGGAAGAAGCAATACTTCTGTTTAATGACATATCTCTGCTAGGTTCTGTGTGCAGGCTTTGGATCCTGAGTGTCATTATTGATCATATTTGATGATTGATGTAACCAGCATCCACAGCCACTTGTAAACAATGCGTATTGCCCCTTTTAACAGGTTTGAGGTCTCCCTAAAATTTCATGCCAAACCCTTATCTAGGCATTCAGCCTCATTGGCCAAAAAAGGGAGGGCGGCGCATGCCCTCATTCACATAGGAAGGAGGGCTGGATATCTGGAGGGCATTTTTTACCCCTAAACCATACCAGACCACATTCCCTTAACTCTTGGAGGGTACCTTGCAAGGAGGGGGGATGTCAGGGTCTAGGGGGGCAACTTAAGAGAATCTGGAAACCCTTTTAGAACAAGGTGCTCACAGATATCTAGCTGTTACCCCTATGTAAGTGAGCATGGAGTAGTTCCCTTTGTTACTCATTCAAAAGTGTAAATAAAATCACCCAAAGCATTTTATTTACATCAATCATATAATCCAACAATCTAGATCCAGGTTAATCATGTTTACCTGTCAAATGACAATGTAGACCTGCTGCCATGATGACCTGCCACCGCTACTCAAATTGCAAACAACAGCTGACGGGGAACCTGAATGAGGCAATTGGCCATATATGGCTTTTTTACAAACAGAAGCCATCTGCCGTGTTATGTAGCAGCAGTATTGTCATTAACACCTTGGTAAAGATATGTCTTTTGAACATCCCCCCCCCACCCGCATGATCACCAAAACTTCCACCAGAAAAGGAACACAAATTTGCTTTCATTGTATGTGGAAATTGGTTATCCATTGTAAGGCTTAAAGAAATGATAGTACTTATAGTTGATTCTATTATACTAATTCTTTAAAACCTATGGTCAACCCAAAAAAAGTTAAATAAGCAGTAACCTTAAGAATAATGCATGTCCAGTGGCCTGCTAAAAACAGGCTGACACGTTTTAGCCTCTATGGGCCTAAATCACAGCCAAATTTTTATGTGTCTTGAATGCTCCACTGAAAGATCTACTTGCCATAATAACCTACTCCTTTCCAGTCCTCCTAAAAGATCTGGGTGTTCAAACTCATCTTTGGATGTTTTATCACCTCCTGTTGCATTCTCCAATGATTAAAAAATGCATTAAAAATCAAAGTAGAAGTGGGAATTGTACACAGAGCTGAACACATCTTAGAGCCTGTATACTGACTATCCTTCAGCACCCTCAGACCTTAAAGGGGTTGTTTTTTTTCACCTTAATGCATCCTATGACTTAAAAAAAATAAAAACCTTAGCGCCTTTGGATAAAAGAACTGATCATCAAACTTCAGCTGCAGTAAAAAACTTGCTAATAAGCAAATGGCAAAGAAGCAAAATGAGAATATAAAAACAGTTTGCTGCGCTTAGGGGTGATCACATTCATGTAAACATGCAGAACACAGAAAAAAATAATAAAGTCCCACTAGGTGATGAAACAAAGTGCTTGTGCTTAAATTGACATCTCCTGTGCAATGGTGTTCAGACTGGGTGCCCCACATAGATGTACACTCACCCTGGATGTTGACCAACTATCGCTAGTATGGTCGTTTAGGCATGTGGGGATACCCCTAGGGAGCCTGTTGAAATGACCTCTCATGCATGAATGCACCTCATAAGTATGGATGGAAATGACAAAGGAGAACCTTCACTGCGCAATGCTGTAAAACCAGGATTATTAAATACACAAATAAAATAATTCACTCATATTTAAAAGTGCCTTATAGTCCTGGCACCCGGCGTGTGTGGCAGGTGATTATTAAGGGTAATTGGCCCTGATAGGAATAGACGCCATTTGCGGTGTTCAGCTCGATTCCCGGGTAGTTTCATATGGGCGAAAGTGACGCGATGACGCGGTGTAACCTTCGACGTTTTGGCCTATCACAAAGCCATCATCAGGATTTGTTCCTATGACATGTTTGTTATTTAAAAAAAAAAACAAGGGTTTACAACCCCTTTAATAAGATGGCATTTTACATGAACTGTGATGCCCAGGGGCAGTGAAAAGGGATCCTGATTTTGCACTGTGGCTAACTGTATGGTGCTGACGTCATTGGGAGCTCATCCAAATGGTTTTCGATGGTCAGTGTTTGATCATGAACTGTCCACAATAGCTTGGTCACAGTTTTGGAAGCGCCTATGGAGCACGCCTCGGAACATGACAGCAACACATATACATGGCAGCTGAGCATTAAGGCCCTGCCACCATATGTATGTATATAGCTAACATAAAGGGGTTAATGAGTTAGTAATGCTGTTGAACTTTCAGCATGAGCACTGATGAAATGGATTTTTTTCATATCATCTTTGTCTGTGCTTTCACCAGCACCAGTCATTTTTATTCCCAGTATGTTTTCAAAACTTTTTTATCCAATACAAGACTTTTTTGTAATACAATCAGAACCTGTTCAGACCAACTGTGTTTCAATGCATTTTTCAGTGGAGATACAGTAACACAATGATGTAAAAAAACGCTAAGCTTTTGGAATACTATTAAATCTAATTCAAGTCAGCATGCAGTATGGAAAACACACAGTATTGCACATTGGCTAAGTGCTTTAGATCATGATTTTGAATTTCCTTATCCTGTTGGAAGCACTATGGGGTAGAATGGAGAAGATAGATAGATAGATAGATAGATAGATAGATAGATAGATAGATAGATAGATAGATAGATAGATAGATAGATAGATAGATAGATAGATAGATAGATAGATAGATAGAGAGATAGATAGATAGATAGATAGATAGATAGATAGATAGATAGATAGATAGATAGATAGATAGATAGATAGATAGATAGATAGATAGATAGATAGATAGATAGATAGATAGATAGATAGATGATAGATAGATAGATAGATAGAAAGAAAGAATTGTGAGCTAGGCAAGCCCTCATATACAACACAGTCAGAAGTTTGTGGACCTGACCATCATACCCACACTATTGAGCCAAAAGGTATTGTTACTACTACAGCATACAAAGACAATTTAAAATGCTAGCAAATCATTTTCATATTAAACTGTCTTTGTCAGAACAGAAAGCAACAGTATTTAGGTTTTTTAACAAGTATGCAGTTTTTTCTCCAGTTATTAGCATTATATTCCTTTTGAGCTGTTTTGTTAATTTACATTCCAAAGCCTCAAAATAAAATAGTGCAAGGGCAATTAATTCTGTGGAAATAGATCACACTAAAGTTACAGAATTCTATAAAAATGCATACACCATCCCATGTTACATTATTTTTTATTTATTTATTAACTACAGTAAAATTTGTAGCAAATAAAATAAAATGACCACTTAAAGCACAAGTAAAACTAGATTCATATTAAATTGTAAAATATACAATTCATAGTAAAATAATATATATATTTTTTTTTGGGCACGACCACGCAATTGTCAGTTAAAGCGATGTAGTGCCGCATCGCAAAAAAATGGCCTGGTCATCAAGGGGGGGCAAATCTTCCGAGGCTAAAGTGGTTAAATATATTTATATATATAAAAATATATTTAACCACTTTAGCCTCGGAAGATTTGCCCCCCCTTGATGACCAGGCCATTTTTCGCTTTAACTGACAATTGCGTTGTCGTGCCCAAAAAAAATTGACATCCCTTCTTCCCCACAAATAGGGCTTTCTTTTGGTGGTAATTGATCACCTCTGCGGTTTTTATTTTTTGCGCTATAAACAAAAAAATGCGACAATTTTGAAAAAAAAACACAATATTTTTTACTTTTTGCTATAATAAATATCCCCCCCCCCCAATTTTTTCCTCAGTTTAGGCAGATATGTATTTTTCTACATATTTTTGGTTAAGAAAAAACACAATAAGTGTATATTGATTGGTTTGCGCAAAAGTTATAGCGTCTACAAAATGGGGGATAGATTTATGGCATTTTTATTATTATTATTTTTTTTTTAGTAATAATGGCGGTGATCAGCGATTTTTTTCAGAACTACGACATTGCGGCGGACAGATCGGACACTTTTGGCACTTTTTTGGGACCATTGACATTTATACAGCGCTCAGTGCTAAAAATAGCCACTGATTTCTGTATAAATGTCACTATCAAGGGGTTAAATGTATGTCCTAGGGAGTGTTTCTAACTGTGGGGGGATGGGACTGCCTGGTTGAGGAGACCGATCTCTGTTTCTAAGCAGTAAGAACAACAAATCAATCTCCTCAGACCTCCAATCTGTCTCTCTCAGGAGCGATCGTGGGTGTCCGGCGGTAATCACGACCACCGGGGACACGCATCGGCTCCATCATTGCGTCGTGGGCAGGAGCGTGCCCCCTAGTGCTCTTAACCACTTAAGGACCAGCCTCGTTTTGGATTTTAGGTGTTTACATGTTTAAAACAGGTTTTTCTGCTAGAAAATTACTTAGAACCCCCAAACATTATATATGGTTTTTCTTCTAACACCCTAGAGAATACAATGGCGGTCATTGCAATACTTTTTTTTTGCACCGTATTTGCGCAGCGATCTTATAAGCGCACTTTTTCTGGAAAAAATTCACTTTTTTGAATAAAAAAATAAAACAACAGTAAAGTTATCCCAATTTTTTTTTATATTGTGAAATATAATGTTACGCCAAGTAAATTGATACCCAACATGTCATGCTTGAAAATTGCGCCCGCTCGTGGAATGGCGTCAAACTTTTACCCTCAAAAATCTCCATAGGCGACGTTTAAAAAATTCTACAGGTTGCATATTTTGCGCTACAGAGGAGGTCTAGGGCTAGAATTATTGCTCTCACTCTACCGGTCACAGCGATACCTCACATGTGTGGTTTGACCACCGTTTTCATATGCGGGCGCTACTCGCGTATGCATTCGCTTCTGCGCACGAGCTCGTCAGGACAGGGGGGTTTTAAAAAAATTTTTTTTATTTTTATTATTTATTTTACAATATTTTATTTATTTTTACACTGTTTAAAAAAAAAAAATTGTGTCACTTTTATTCCTATTACAAGGAATGTAAAAAATCCCTTGTAATAGAAAAAAGCATGGCAGGACCTCTTAAATATGAGATCTGGGGTCAAAAAGACCTCAGATCTCATATTTACACTAAAATGCAATAAAAAAAAAAAAAAAAGTCATTTAGAAAAATGACATTTGAAAAAATATGCCTTTAAGAGGCGTGGACGGCAGTGACGTTTTGACGTTGCTTCCGTCCAGCAGTGTCATGGAGACGAGTGAGCACCATCTTGGCCTCACTCGTCTCCAGACACACCACGGCACAGGATGCGATTGCCTCCGCCGCTACCGACGGCTCCGGTAAGCGGCGGAGGGCACCGGATCGTGGCGGGAGGGGGAGGCCCCTCTCCCGCCACCGATAAAAGTGATCTCGCGGCGAATCCGCCGCAGGGACCACTTTTATCTGAAAGCCGGCCGCCGCACGAAAACGGGGATACCGGGGTTATGGCAGCTAGCTGCTGCCATAACAACCATATCCCCGTTCAAACTTAGGACGTACATAGTCGTGCGGCGGTCGGGAAGTGGTTAAAGAAGCCGACGTACAGCTACGATGGCTCGCCCAGGGGAGCCATCCTGCCGCAGTATAACTGCGGCGGCTGGTCCTCAAGTGGTTAACCACCTCAATACAGGGCACTTTCACCCACCTTCCTGCCCAGGCCATTTTTCAGCTTTCAGACTTTGAATGACAATTGCACGGTCATGCTACACGGTAGGGATGGGCCGAACACCCCTGGTTCGGTTCGCACCAGAACATGCGAACAGGCAAAAAGTTCTAGCAAACATGCGAACCCTATTAAAGTCTATGGGCCACGAACATGAAAAATCAAAAGGGCTCATTTTAAAAGCGTATATGCAAGTTATTGGCATAAAGAGTGTTTGGGGACCCGGGTACTGCCCTAGGGGACATCAATGCAATCAATGCAAAAAAAGTTTTTAAAACAACCGTTTTTTCAGGAGCAGTGATTTTAATAATGCTTAAAGTGAAACAATAAAAATGAAAGATTCATTTAAATATCATGCCTGGGGGGGTCCCCTTCGTCTGCCTGTAAAGTGGTATATCTGTGTGATGTGTAGAACAGTGCCACAGCAAAATGACATTTCTAAAGGAAAAAATTTAATCTAAACTTGTAATGTAATATAACTTGTATTGTATTGCTCCCGGCAATATAGATAAAAAAATCAAGGAAAAAAACGGCGTGGCCCACCCCACACCCGAGTCCATATCAGGCCCTTAGGGTCTGGTGTGGATTTTAAGGAGAACTCCATGCCAAAATGTAAAAAAAAAATTGGTGTGGGGGCCCCCCAAAATCCATACCAGACCCTTATCCGAGCATGCAGCCTGGAGGTCAGGATGGGGGGACGAGCAAGCACCCCCCCCTCCTGACCCATACCAGGCCACATGCCCTCAACATGGGGAAGGTGCTTTGGTGTCCCCCCCAAAGCACCTTGTCCCTATGTCCCTGGGCGGGGGGCTTATCAGAATCTGGAAGCCCCCTTTAACAAAGGGACCCCAGATCCCACCCCCCTCCATGTGAATGGGTATCGGGTAAATTGTATCCCTACCCATGCACCAAAAAAAGTGTCAAAAAGTAAAAACCACAATAGACAGTTTTTGACAAGTGTCCGAGATGTACATCCATCGTCAATTACACCGCCCGACGGAAAAATAGACAAAAAAAACTCTGCCTCAATGGGAGGGCTCCCGACTGCTGTCTTTTCCCTTTGAAAGCTGTTATATAGGCAAGGGCGGGGCCAACCACTGACGTAACCGCATGACCCTGCCCCGTCTGACGTCAGAAGGGGGCAGGGTCACTCGGTCACATCCTCGGGTGGCCCCACCCTTGCCTATATAACAGCTGTCACAGCCAAGAGACAGCAGTCTGTTGTGGTCTTTACTTTTTGACACTTTATTTGGTGAATGGGTAGGGGTACAATGTACCCGATACCCATTCACATAGGGGGGCTGGGATCTGGGTGACCCATTGTTAAAGGGGGCTTCCAGATTCTGATAAGCCCCCTGCCCTCAGACCCCGACAACCAATGGCCAGGGTTTTCGGGAAGAGGATCTTGTCCCCATCAACAGGGCACCCCAAAGCACCCTCCCCATGTTGAGGGCAAGCAGCCTGGTATGGTTCAGGAGTGGGGTCGCTCGGCTGCTTGCTCGGATAAGGGTCTGATATGGATTTTGGGGGGGACCCCACACCAATTTTTTTTTTAATTTTGGCATATAGTTCCCCTTAAAATCTATGCCAGACCCAAAGGGCCTGGTATGGATTTTAGGGGGAACCCCACTTTGTTGTTTTTTTTTTTTATTTGGCGTGGAGCTGATTGGTTTCTCTGCAGAAGTGAGACTGATTTTGCACTCTCCAGCTTTAGTAAATAAACTTTATATTTTATACATGAGATACGGCAATTGCCTTGGAGGTGTCTCATTGTGCTGATTGACTTGGCATCTGGACATCTTTGTTATTTGTGTTACATGTTCCTGTACCCTGTTTGTGGTTGTGTGTCCCTGACACAGCTAGCGTGCATTACCCTGCATAGTCTAACAGATTTTATGTCTCCCCACACTTGTGACTATTAAGCAGCAACATGATTTTAGATAATTCATTTTGATTAAACTTTATTATTATTCATTGAACGGTCCGCACTCTCAGTCATTTACAGCCTTTCTTTCCGGTTTTCTCCTCTCCTCGGGGAGAAAACCTATTTTTTCCTAGTATGCTTTCATGCTATAGGACTGAACTGTACTGGTATGAGTAGACAGGAGTTACTGCTTAGATCCATGCCTTGTTCATCTTTTGCTTTTTTTTCAATTGCTGCTGTAGCCTCCCTCAAGACCATAGACACAAAAGGGCAATTCCATATCGGGTTTGTAATGGGTAAAGCAAAACTTGCACCAATCCCTGAACACACCATGCCTAGATTGGAACTTTGTGCTGCAGCAGTGGCTGTAGAGTTAACTGAACTAATTACAATGGAGACAAACATACAGATTCAAGAAGCTGAGTTCTACATGGACAGTAAAGTAGTTCTAGGTTACATCTACAATGAAATTAGATGTTTCCATGTCTATGTCAATAATAGAATGTTGAGAATAAGGAAGTCCACCCACCCAGAACAATGGCATTTTGTGCCTACGGGCTACAATCCTGCAGACCTAGCAACCAGATCTGTTGCAGCCATTCGCCTTGAAAGTACTTCATGGTTCACAGGTTCCACTTTTCTGCACAGTCCACACTGCAACACTAATGACTTTGCCACAACTGATTTAATAGATGTAGACAAGGATCAGGAAATCTGCCCTCAGGTTTCTACCTCAGTCACAACAACTTTTCTCAACAAGTTTAAAACCCACTGTTTTAGCATGTTCTCCACCTGGAAATCACTTGTTTAAGCTATCACTTGCCTAATCCACATAGCTCAGTTCTACAAAAGTGATCTACTAACTCATGACAACTGCAGAGGTTGGCACCACTGTAAAAAGGTCTACACAATAGCTGACCATATTGAAGTTGTTGAATTAATGGACACTTCAAGTTTCATTAATGCTCTTAGATATTTCATTGCATTTAGAGGCCCAGTAAAACTCATTTGAAAAAGATTCTAACTTTGTAGGAGCAGCAAAGGAACTGCAAAATCCTTCCAACTTGGACACTCTCAGTCTAAAAAGATACTTGAGTAAGCAAGGCTGCACATGGACTTTCAACCCACCTCACTCTTCTCACATGGGGGGTGTTTGGGAAAGGATGATAGGCATAGCCCACAGAATTCTGGACTCCATCTTTTTGCAAGTAGGAACTGCAAGGCTTACCAATGAATGCCTAGTGACCTTTATGGCAGAGGTCACAGCCATCATTAATGCCAGACTTTTGACATCAATTTCAAGTGACTCTGACGATCTAGTGATTCTCACACCTGCTATGTTACTCACCCAAAAGACTGGCCTTGTTGATGCTCCAGCTGGAGAGTTTTGTGAAAAGGACCTTTACAAACTTCATTGGAGACAAGTACAAACCCTTGCTGATACCTTCTGGATTAGGTGGAGGAAATAATATACCTCCACTCTTCAACCAAGGAGAAAGTGGCACATTGAAAAATCTAATCTTAAACCTGGTGATGTTGTGCTCATGAGAGATTACCAGACATGTAGGGATGAGTGGCCTTTAGGTCTGGTCACCAGAGTACTGCCAAGTGATGACAAATGTGTCTGTAAAGTTGAAGTCAAGATCTTCTAACAGAATGAGGCCAAAGTATTCCTAAGACCAGTGGCCGAACTTGTTCTGTTGCTTTCTGCAGAAGACTCTGTTAGTAAGGTCACATGATGTCAGACGGGGAGTGTTCTGCCCACCGGGCTTCTATTCAGTTACTTATCTTTATGTGCTTGGGGTTTTCTTGATTTATACCAAGATAGTTATATGCAGAGTGCAGGTGCCAGCTACTGTTCCCGTTCTGGTATAGCTTTGCTGTTTATAGAAGTTACATATTGTATTCTCTTAGAATGTGTTAATAAAGTTGTTAGGAACCAGTGCATTCTGGGAGAATTTTCTAGAGGAAGTGACTTCCAAGAATCTACAGCGACAGGAAGGCATGCTTTCTTCAATCTCTCGCCATCGCCTCTCAGTGAGCTTAAAGAGCGAGTTCTTGTTATCTCATTCTGTGTTATAGAGCATTGTTTCTTTGTTATATGCAAAAGTGTACTGATTGATGTTTATTTTATCAACTTGTAGTTTCACCTGGCTTGTTCCAATAAATCAAAGATCAAAGAAATATGGTATCTTAAGTTTATGGAGCCAGCAGGTTTAGCTATCTGTCCTAGAGACAGAACAGACACATCTTCTCTCTTTAGTTTCAAAGTGAGTGCTTGTTGAGTACTGTTCTCATTTTGTAATTTCCTCATTCTCTTTGTGAGCAATAATTAAATCAAGAATTTAAAGCAGAAGATACATCCAGTTCCCATCTGTACACTTAGGGTATACAGTTGAGATAGATCAGTTTTACTTCAAGCGATGGCTCAGTCCAGGGATCTCCAAACTACGGCCCTCCAGCTGTTGCGGAACTTCACGTCCCATTAGGCATTGTAATACTCTGACATTCACAGACATGACTTTGGAATTGTAGTTCCTGAACAACTGGAGGGCCATAGTTTGGAGACCCCTGCGCTTAGTCTAACAAGACTATAATAATGTTTTAATTCCATGCTCTAGCTGATTTTTAAGTTAGTATTATTTTCTATGTAACATACAAGCAAGATAAGTAAGATGTTCTTCTCCAGCTCCTATATATCCTTCTAGTCATGTCCTATACAACTACTCTTCAATGTTTCCGCTGCATTATGTTTTGATATAATGTTTCGCATTTCATCTTTTGTTGGATGGCTATAATCAGCACTGGTTTAAAAAACATTATTTTGCAACTGGAGCAATAATGGCCTCATAGTCGTCACCATACTTTTGTGGGTATACCTTTTGCAACCACTCTTGCTCTGTATCTATGGACTTTACCCTCAGAGTCCTAATTTCTCAAGCTTGGAGCAGGTTGGGTGATATCATCTCTTCATCCACAGCTTTAATCCACATTTACTGCTCATAAACAGGTAGCTTTTGCATTTCATATGATGATGCTAGCTCAGGATGTGGCACTGTATTAACCATATATAAGAAGCATTTACCTGAGATGTCCCTATTATATCTCCCAGACGTTCTGACTGAGGTTGCTGGTGGTTCAGCTTCTAACTTGTAGAGCACAGGTGTCAAACTGGCGGCCCTCCAGCTGTTGCGGAACTACAAGTCCCATGAGATATTGGCAGGCTGACAGCTAGAACCATGACACCCATAGTCAGAGGCATGATGGGACTTGTAGTTCCACAACAGCTGGAAGGCCGCCAGTTTGACACCCCTGTAATGTAGAGGATAAATCACTGACACCAATTTCAGCAATGTTCTACTAATTTCTTGCGGTACTGGTGGGGTTTCTTGCTTAGGTTGTTGTTCAGATGGTGATGACTGTGTTACTCCATGAGGCTTTCGACAAATAGGTGTCTCAATAATAATTACACTTCCGCTGATAGTTTCCTTATTGGTGTCTGGGTGAAGTATTCTGTAAGCCATTTGAGATTTACTGAAGCCAACAATTATACCTTCCTAGCACAAGGTTCCTAATTTGTAAGCTTTCCTTTAGGTACGTGTAAATACAGTGGGGCAAAAAAGTATTTAGTCAGCCACCAATTGTGCATGTTCTCCCACTTAAAAAGATGAGAGAGGCCTGTAATTGTGTATACCTCAACTATGAGAGACAAAATGTGGAAACAAATCCAGACAATCACATTGTCTGATTTTTGAAAGAATTTACTTGCAAATTATGGTTTAAAATAAGTATTTGGTCAATATCAAAAGTTCATCTCAATACTTTGTTATATATCCTTTGCTGGCAATGACAGAGGTCAAACGTTTTCTGTAAGTCTTCACAAGGTTGTCATACACTGTCGGTGGTATTTTGGCCCATACCTCCATGCAGATCTTCTCTAGAGCAGTGATGTTTCGGGGCTGTCGCTGGGCAACACAGACTTTCAACTCCCTCCAAAGGTTTTCTATGGGGTTGAGATCTGGAGACTGGCTAGGTCACTCCAGGACCTTGAAATGCTTCTTACGAAGCCACTCCTTTGTTGCCCGGGCGGTGTGTTTGGGATCATTGTCATGCCGAAAGACCCAGCCACATTTCATCTTCAATGCCCTTGCTGATTGGAGGAGGTTTGCACTCAAAATCTGACGATACATGGCCCCATTCATTCTTTCATGTACATGGATCAGTCGTCCTGTTCCCTTTGCAGAGAAACAGCCCCAAAGCATGATGTTGCCACCCCCATGCTTCACAGTAGGTATGGTGTTCTTTGGTTGCAACTCAGCATTCTCTCTCCTCCAAACACGACGAGTTGTGTTTCTATCAAACAGTTCTACTTTGGTTTCATCTAACCATATGACATTCTCCCAATCCTCTTCTTGATCATCCAAATGCTCTCTAGCAAACCTCAGACAGGCCCGGACATGTACTGGCTTAATCAGGGGGACACGTCTGGCACTGCAGGATCTGAGTCCCTGGCAGCGTTGTGTGTTACTGATGGTAGCCTTTGTTACGTTAGTCCCAGCTCTCTGCAGGTCATTCACTAGGTCCCCCCGTGTGGTTCTGGGATTTTTGCTCACCGTTCTTGTGATCATTTTGACCCCATGGGGTGAGACCTTGCGTGGAGCCGCAGATCGAGGGAGATTATCAGTGGTCTTGTGGTCTTCCATTTTCTAATTATTGCTCCCACAGTTGATTTCTTCACACCAAGCTGCTTGCCTATTGCAGATTCAGTCTTCCCAGCCTGGTGCAGGTCTACAATTTTGTTTCTGGTGTCCTTCGACAGCTCTTTGGTCTTGACCATAGTGGAGTTTGGAGTGTGACTGTTTGAGGTTGTGTACAGGTGTCTTTTATACTGATAAGTTCAAACAGGTGCCATTAATACAGGTAATGAGTGGAGCACAGAGGAGCCTCTTAAAGAAGAAGATACAGGTCTGTGAGAGCCAGAAATCTTGCTTGTTTGTAGGTGACCAAACTTATTTTCCACCATAATTTGCAAATAAATTCTTTCAAAAATCAGACAATGTGATTGTCTGGATTTGTTTCCGCATTTTGTCTCTCATAGTTGAGGTATACCTATGATGATAATTACAGGCCTCTCTCATCTTTTTAAGTGGGAGAACTTGCACAATTGGTGGCTGACTAAATACTTTTTTGCCCCACTGTATGCTTTGCTTCTGAAGATTTTGATGTGTTTCCGGTCTGGCTTCTTTTCATTCCATAACTCATATGGAGTTTTCTCTGATGGATTTTCAGTTAAGCGTCCAGAAGAGTATGTAAGTAGCAGTAGTAGTTGTAAACAGTAGTCCACATACATAACCGAAAGCACTATACAGTAGTAGAAAATATTTATTTTAGGTACATCATTAAGAGGTACATCACCAGTCTTTGTGCTTCCGACTGACTCTTTTGAGACAACTGGAGAAACTGTCACAATAGTGAAATGATTGGGCAATTTGTTCCCATCTATAATAGTTGGGTGTAGACATAATTCTCTCAGGTAGAATTTTCCATGTGAACTTGCAGATGTTCTAAAATACTGTATATAAGAGAGAATTCAAAATGTAAGGATAAATATGACTGTCCTCTAACAAAAACTCGTGAATAGAGGGAAGTTTCAAAAGACTTGAATAAAAAAAGTTGAATAAGGATTATCATTCTGAATTATGTCTGCAGAAAATACGGTTCTGGCACTACAACTTAATCAACTTAATCAACTACAATCAACTTAAGGAACTACTGATAAAAATAACAAGATAAAAATAAATAACACACAAAATAAAATGTTAAAACCAACCTTTGCTGCAATATTCACCTTCAGTACAGAGATTTCCCTGCAGTACTTTTTTCAGCCACTAAATATCTTCAGTCCAATGGCCAGCATCATTTAACTAATTTTCTATGGTCCCAGGTTGTTCTGGAACTGCCCCAGCCTATGACTGGACAGTGAAAGGAGAAGCAGTACAGTTATGAGCTCACCTCTGCTTTGCTTCTTGTCAGCACATGAATTGTTGGCTCCTTGTGTTGCTGATTCCTCTTCTATTCCAGCTCCACTGCACAAGGACTGCAAGAAGCTAATACCAGGTCAAATTTAGGTTCTTACAATGCTTGTGTAGCCAGGGGCTGGCTTTGTCCTTATCTTCACTCAGAGACACTCCTTCTGGTGCTATGCATGGAGCACTTTCCCTCTAGTGCTCAATGAAGAAATAATCACATCACTTCCGGAAAAGCCATTCACTGACAGCAGAGGATTGTGGGGCATGTTGTCTGGTCATCTGGAGTTACCATAGACTTTATATTTGGCTATTTGAAACTACAATTTCCAGATTGCTGAAAGACTAAAGGAATTCTGGGAAGGCAGATAAATTGGGGCATGGGCTTCAGAGCTGCAACATGGCTGTCACTCTGGGTGTTGTTGGCGGGAACCGTGGCCTAGGGAGACCTCTTGCCCTAGGAGCCGCATTGCTGGGTGCAGGGTGGCTGTCGCTGTCACCGCATCCACTGCATCCATGCTGGTCGGGCCCACATTGCCTGCACACCTGCATGGTCATCGCTGAGTTCCTGAGTCCACAGGTGGCCAGTCCAGTGCCTCACAACTTGCTGTGGACAGTTTGTGCAGGGACTTCTAGCTTTACAGAGCCCGTGTTTTGGCTGGATTGGTGAGCGGGTAGAAGCCCATCCTATCTCTGACACTGTTTCTAAGGATAACAAAACAACAGTGTGTCGCTAAATAATGAACAAATGAAAAACATGTATTGATCTAAAACTATAAAGTGCAAAAACAACCCATTTGCAAAAGTGGATAATTGAAAAATGTGAAAAAGATTATTATGTGAAAAAAAAATATATATAAGAAGAAAACTATATAAGAAAGTCTGTATTAAATAAAACATTAGCAGATAAGTGAAAGTCTTTCTTGTGCTGTTCCGCCTTTAAGGTGCAATCAAAATGATAAGGTTGGCACGGTTACTAGATTCGGTGGACACACGTACCATAAATCACGTGGGTCAAACAAGCAGTCTTGCGGGAATAGCCTCAATGGATTCCACCGCAACAGGAATGGTCCTTGGGAAATTAACTCTATCAGATGTTTCAGGAAGATGTTTCAAGCATCAAGGGAAGGAACCCCAAAGGTGTGTGATAAATCGCATAAAATGTTGCAGTGAACGTTAGACTCGAACATCGGGACCATCCCTACGCAGGACATACAGTATACAACAAATTGAGTGGAATATGTAATAAATTGTCTGATGGAATATGTGTTACCAGAGCTATCATGGAAAAAGGACAGGCCATGGGTTATGAACTGGCAAGTAAGACAACTTCATTTCTTACTATGGAATATACCAACCCTGTTGTCAAAATAACCCCTAATGTCCATGGTTCTAACCAAATAGTTTTTTTTAGGTTTACTTGGGGCAATACAATTTCTAAGAGTACAGGTCCTTCTAAAGACGACCTGGGGGCAGGTGGTAAGTGGGGGCCTAACTTAGGATCTGAACAAAGAATGGGCCAATGCTTTTGGATTATATTAGTAATGGCCTTGGAATTACCATTGAAGCCAGTGATAAATCTAGCACCAGAGTTGGAGCGGGCTGTGATGGCTCGCTGAATACTTGGTGAGACAATATTCAAAGAGATCCTGAAGGAGTTAGTCAGGATAGCCTTTCTCTCTAAACTTGTTGGGGAGTAACCTGGAATGTTATGCAATGGCCAAGTCAATCACCTGACCTAAATCTGATTGAGCATGCATTTCACTTGCTGAAGACAAAACTGAAGGGAAAATGCCCCAAGAACAAGCAGGAACTGAAGACAGTTGCAATAGAGGCCTGGCAGAGCATCACCAGGGATGAAACCAGCATCTGGGGATGTCTATGTGTTCCAGACTTCAGGCTGTAATTGACTGCAAAGGATTTGCAACCAAGTATTAAAAAGTGAACGTTTGATGGATGATTGTTAATCTGTCTCATTACTTTTGGTTCCTTAAAAAGTGGGAGGCACATATACAAACTGTTGTAATTCCTACACCGTTCACCTGATTTGCATGTAAATACCCTCAAATTAAAGCTGAAAGTCTGCAGTTAAAGCACATCTTGTGCATTTCATTTCAAATCCATTGTGGTGGTGTATAGAGCAAAAAAGATTAGAATTGTGTTGATGTCCCAATGTTTATGGACCTGACTGTATATCCACTGTATCCAGTTTAGCTATATCTCACTGCAGTCCGTTCCTGGTGTACTCTTTCTAATATACTTTCAGGCAGGCAGGTGATTCAGTGAGCTGCAGTGCATAAAATATATATACAGTCTCCTACATATATATCCACTGCATTCTAGTCTAGCCAAGCCTATATCTGACTGCAGGCCATTCCTGGTGTACGTTTTCAAATATACTTTCAGGCAGGCAGGTGATTCAGTGATCTGCAGTGCATAAAATATATACACAGTCTCCTACATTTATATATCCACTGCATTCTAGTCTAGCCAAGCCTATATCTGACTGCAGGCCATTGCTGGTGTACGTTTTCAAATACACTTTCAGGCAGGCAGGTGATTCAGTGATCTGCAGTGCATTAAATATATATATAGTCTCCTACATATATATGCACTGCATTCTAGTCTAGCCAAGCCTATATCTGACTGCAGGCCATTGCTGGTGTACATTTTCAAATATACTTTCAGTCTAGCCAAGCCTATATCTGACTGCAAGCCATTCCTGATGTACTTTTTCTAGTAAACTTCAGGCGGTGCTTTGCTAATAAAATTTTACAGCATGTCTGGAAGGCCACCAAGGAGAAGCAGACACTCACAGGCCACTAAAAGAGGGCAAGCATGCTCTGTGTCTACAGCTAACAGTGCTGGTCATGCACACGGTGCATCCTCAGCATGTGGCCTTGGGGCACGCTTGTCCTTTTTTTTCGGCAGCTGGCCGTGTTGATCCACAACATGCAGAAGAGTTGGTAGAGTGGATAACTAAGACGTTCTCATCCTCTTCATCCTCTGTCACCCAGGCTCAGAGTACTTTGCCTGCCAATGCAGCTGCCAAATTGGCCTATTCCATTGGCTCAATGTCATCAGTCACTCCTTCCCTAGCCCCACCATCATGCAGGAGGAGTCCCCCAAACTGTTCAACCACAGTGTCGGGTACATGCTGCAGGAGGATGCACAGTGTTTTGAAAGCTCCGATGATGGTACCCAGGTTGAGGAAGGCAGTAACGTGAGCCCAGAGAGAGGGGGTGCCCAAGAAGCACAAGAAACTGGCAGTCATGTTCCCCCAGCTACTGTCAGGTTTGCTTCAGTGATGAGGAGGGAGGGGATGATGAGTTCACTGACTCTACGTGGGTGTCTGATAGAAGAAGGGAGGAGGAGAAAGAGGAGGCACATCTCCAACGAGGCAGGATGCCCTCCAGGGGCCAACTTAAGGGCAGCCGCCGACTGCATCACACTGCAGAGCTCTGCATGTGCAAGGCGTTGCTGACTCCCCGCGTATTTTGAAAAGTTCTTTGGTGTGGGCCTTTTTTGATACTTGTGCAGTAGATCGCACCATTACTGTTTGCAACATATGTCTAAAGTGTATCAAGCGTGACCAAAACAGCAGCCACTTGGGCACCACATGCTTGACCAGACATATGTTGACCTCCCATGCATTCCGTTGGCAACACTACTTAAAAGATCCACACCAAAGAACAGGGCGGACCTCTCCTTGCTCCTCATCAGCTGGGATCTCCAACCCCACTATACCTTCAGTCCTCTCAGAAACCTGCACTGAGAGGAGTGAAGGTGTAGAATTAGGTGTGCCAAGTACTTGCGGACAATCTGCTATCTCTACACCAACATCCAATTGTAGCAGGCAAATTTCCCTACCCCAGTTGCTAAACCATAGAAAGAAATTTGTTCCCAGCCATCCACATGCTTTAGCGGCTGAATGCTAGCTTGGCTAAATTGCTAGCACTCCAACTGCTGCCTTTTCAGCTGGTAGACTGCCCCCTTTCGTGAATTTGTGGAATGTGTGGTACCTCAGTGGCAGGTTCCCAAACGCCATTTCTTTTCACGGAAGGCCATTCTGGCTCTCTACCGGCATGTGGAAGGCAATGTCTTGGCCTCGTTGGACAGGGCAGTCAGCGGTAAAATGCATATTACTGCTGACTCATGGTCTAACAGGCATGGACTGGGACGTTACCTTTCTTTCACGGCGCACTGGGTAACTCTGCTGGCAGCTGGGAAGGATGCAGGACAGGGTGCAGTATTGTTGGAGCTTGTTCCACCACCAAGCCTCCAAAATGCTAGTAGTGGTGATTCTGCCACACCTCGCTCCTCCACCCCCTCCTCTTCTTCTTCCTCTATGGCCTCTTCCTCTGCAGATTTCTCCTCGGAACCAGCAGTGCTCTGTAGGCGTTCAAGGGGCTATGCAAGCACTCAGGCAAAAAGATGCCATGCGGTGCTTGAGTTGGTCTGCTTAGGGGACAGGAGCCACACTGGGGCAGAGATGCTGTCAGCTCTGCAGGGGCAGACTCAGAGGTGGTTGATGCCACGCCAGCTTCAGCCAGGAATGATGGTTTGCGACAATGGCACCAACCTCCTCTCCATCCTCCGACAGGGACACTTGACCCATGTTCCCTGTTTGGCTCACGTTCTTAATTTGGTGGTGCAGCGGTTCTTGTGCAGGTACCCGGGCTTACAGGATCTCCTGAGGCAGGCCAGGAAAGTCTGTGGGAATTTCTGCCGGTCATATAATACCAGTGCTCGGCTGGCTGACCTTCAAAAGGAATGCAACCTGCCCAAGACCCGCCTCATTTATGACATGCCCACCAGGTGGAACTCAACGTTGGTAATGCACACGCAGCAGAGGGCCATCAATGAGTACCTGTCTGAGTATGGCACCAGGACAGGGTCAGGGGAGCTTGGCTTTTTTTCGCCACGCCAGTGACTACTGATCAAGGATGCATGCACTGTCCTGTCACCATTTGAGGAGGCCACGAGGATGGTGAGCAGTGACAGTGCATGCATCAGTGATACTGTCCCTCTTGTCTTCCTGCTGGAGCACATGCTTCATGGAATAATGGACAGGGCACTTGAGGCAGAACAGAGGGAGGAAAAGGAGGACTTCCCTACCTCTCAAGGCCCCCTTTATCCAGACAGTATTCCTGCGGGCCAGCGGATCACACAGGAAGAGGAGGAGGAGGAGAATGAGGATTGTGTCAGCATGGAGGTGGAGCCTAGCACTCAGCATCAGCAGCAGTCTTCAAGGGATCGTTCTCAGTCCCCAGAAACCCATGGCTGAGAGGAGGTGGCTGTGGATCATGTCATCCTTAGTGACCCAGAGAACTCCAGGTCAAATGCCTCAGCAAACCTTCGCTGCATGGCCTCCCTGATCCTGCAAAGCCTGCAAAAGCATCCTCAGATTCTTGGTATCAAGGAGAGGGATCATTACTGGCTGGCAACCCTTCTAGATCCAGGTTACAAGGGTAAGGTTGCGGAACTTATCCAGCCTTCGCAGAGGGAGCAGAGGATGAAATATCTTCGGGAGACCTTGGAGAAATGTTTGTGAAATGCGTTTCCAGAGCCTGGGAGGCTACAATTTCCTGGTCTTCCTGGACAACGTGTTGCTGAGGCTTCGGTCAGTCACAGGAGCGGGGGAGAAGGTGGCCATCTGACCGATGCGTTCAGACAATTCTTTAGTCCGCAGCCCCAAGGTCTGATCAGTTCCAACAGCCATTGCCAGCATCTGATTTACATGGTGCAGGAAAACCTAGGGGCAAGATCAGACTTGGAGACCTTTCCAACAGAAAATCCACTGGGTTACTGCGTGTTGAGGATGGATCACTGGCCAGAGCTTGCACAATATTCAATTGAGCTACTGGCCTGTCCTGCATCCAGCGTTCTTTCTGCACGCACATTCAGTGATGCTGGAGGCTTTGTAACCAATCACAAAGTGCACGTGTCCACAGACTCAGTTGATCGGCTTACCTTCATAAAAATGAATCAGTCTTGGATCACCAGCTACCAAGCACCTGATGCTGATGTAACCGATTAATTTTTCTATGAATGTGAGATCCCTGCGCCCACCAAGAGTAACTGTGAGGGCTTACAGTGGCACCTCCACCAGTCCACCACCACCAAAGGCCCAATTTTTCTGCCCCTGTTTAACAATGGCATGTAATTACAATTCTTGATATGATATTTCACAGCAGGGCCTGTTCCAGCGCCCACCAAGAGTAACTGTGAGGGCTTACAGTGTTCTGGTACCACCAACACCTAAGGCCCAATTTTCTGCAGAGTATATAGGGCAGGCCGTATAGTATATACAGGCTGTCCCTTACTTTCAAACATCTGACTTACAAACGACTCCTACTTACAAACGGAGGGAGACAACAGGAAATGAGAGGAAATATACCCCTAGGAAGGGAAATTCTCTCCTGTAGGAGTTAATATGGGAAAAAGGTGTCTCCACTGATGCTTTATCACCAATCCTTGTTTCCCTAATAATCCCAAATTTTCAAAATCCAATTGTCATTGGAATAGAAAGTGAGGTGAAATCTTCTGAACAGGGGCACAGACAGCAAAACAAATGTTACAGGGGTGACAACCCTTCCCTATGTTATCCAAAAAGCTTAAAAATAGATTTTTTGGCTGGAGCTACACTTAAAAAATGTACCTGTTCCAAATTACAAACAGATTCAACTTAAGAACAAACCTACAGTCCCTGTCTTGTTTGGACCGCCTGTATACTGCTGTTCAGAGAAAATAGAGCCTGGGGGGCCCACGCCTTTTCTTTTTTAAATTTGGGTGCAGGGTTCCCCTTAATATCCATACAAAATAGGTAATAGGCTGGGGGGGTACCCATGCCGTTTTTCTCTGTAATTTTCATCCCTATTGCCGGGACCCGACATCACATTACAGCCACAAGCAGTTTTAAATTACTTTTATTCCTTTAGAAATGTCATTTTGTGCAGGGACTGTTCTAAACACGGGAAAAATGCGTCGCTTTACAGGCAAACTATAATCACCCCCCAGGTACGATATTTAAAGGAATATTTCACTTTAAGCATCATTAAAAATCACTGCTCCCGAAAAAACTGACGTTTTTAAAACTTTCTTTTGCATTGATACATGTCCCCTGGGTCAGGACCCAGGTCCCCAAACACTTTTTAAGACAATAACTTGCATATTAGCCTTTAAAATTCGCACTTTTGGTTTTTCACGTTCGGGTCCCACAGTCTTTAACGGTGTTCGAATGTTCGTGCAAACTTTCGGTCCGTTCGCATGTTCTGCTGCAAACCGAACCAGGGGGTGTTCGGCTCATCCCTAATGTCTGGTCACTCTCTCCTTTCACTTTTCTGTAAGACATCCACATATATCGCCTTGAGGGGCTTCCTGACAGTTAAGCAGGAGTAGGAAACAACCTACTAACAGGAAGAATCCATTTGTAATAAGAACTCTATGGTAGGTACCAGGCATGAATGTAAACTTCAGCCCTGGAAAGATTTACCCACTTTCTGACAAGGCCATTTTTTGCGATATGGCACTGCGTCGCTTTAACTGACAAATGCGCAGTCGTGTCCTTTTTTTACCCACAAATAGAGCTTTCTTTTGGTGGTATTTGATCACCTCTGCGGTTTTTATTTTTTGCGCTATAAACAAAAAAAGTGCGACAATTTTGAAAAAGAAAAAAATATTTTTTACTTTTTGCTATAATATATATAAAAAAAAAAAGTCTTCGTCAGTTTAGGCCAATATGTATTCTTCTACATATTTTTGGTAAAAAAATTGCAATAAACATATATATTGATTGGTTTGCGCAAAAGTTATAGAGTCTACAAAATAGGGGATATAATTATGGCATTTTTCTTATAAATTTTTTCTTTTTACTAGTAATGGCGGTGATCGGAAATTTTTAGCGGGACTGCGACATTGCGGTGGACAGATCAGACACTTTTGACACTTTGTTGGGACCACTGACATTTATACAGCGATCAGAGCTAAAAATTGCCACTGATTACTGTATAAATGTCACTGGCAGGGAAGGCGTTAACACTAGGGGTTAACACTCTACTTCCCTGACAGAACGGGGATCTGTCTGTTTACATTGACAGATCCCCATTCTGGCTCTCTGAGGAGCGATCGTAGGTCGCCGGTGGACATCGCGACCGATGGCCATGTGCATCGGCTCCGGCGTCGTGCCCCCAGTGGCGCACACGCCCCCTATAGCTCTTAAAGTGGCCAACATACACCTATGACAGTTTGTGCAGCTGTGCCAACCTACCGCAGTATAATGATGGCGGCTGGTCGGCAAACGGTTAATGATTAGAGAGCTGCATTATTTCTGTTTTTTACATCTGAATAGAGTTACCTTTCAAATTTATGAGATCAATCATTGAGCTCTAAAAGTAAGTATTATTATTAGTAGGGTTAATCATTTTATACAATATGATTACATGTTTTTATATGAGTAAATCCTTCGGTATAGATCCTAACATCCAAAATATGGGCCTTTTGAGTCTGTAATTTTTTTTTTTAACCCTGTAAGACAATGGCAAAATGTGCTAGTATGCATCAGATACTAGCACATTATGAAATACATACCTTGGAACACAGCTCTGTCACCGCTGAAGGCACCGCTGAAGGCACTTCCATCTTCACCCTGTCTTCCGGGTTTGCGTCCTCTGGCCGTCTGATTGGCCGCCCCACAATGATATCACTCCAGCGCATGTGCACGGGAGTCACAAACCGCAGCACAGAGCTCTGAAAGGATGGCATGGGTATGCTGTCCCTTCAGAGAGCATGAGCTGATGATGTCACCGGCTGCATGCAGTGTGAATATCTCCTAAACCGTGCAGCTTCATATAGGCTTACCTGTAGGTACAAATTCAAAACAAGGGTTTACTTCCACTTTAAGCTATCTTCAACCTCAAAAGCACCTGATTAAGTTGTTGCATGAAGGATTAATTGGTAGGTACAGTCTGCACTATTGTCCAGCAACATTTTTTTTAAAAAAAGCTTTAATTTTTTTACAAGCCTCATATTAATGCTGAACCAAAGGAAATATGATCCATAGGATAATGTCTCAAATTTTTAGACCATGACCACTGCACCAATTACAGTGCCAGCACCAGAAAATATTGCAATTTTTTTAATACATTAATAACTTTACCACACTTTGGTCCAAGAAAATTTAAATAAAATGTGTAGGTTGTATCTACGGAGGCATTTTATTCATAAAAGAATGTCAAAAATTAAAAATCAACTAGGGGTGTTCAACCACTAGATCTAAATGGGTAATATATCTTTACCATTCATCTACAGTGGGGACGGAAAGTATTCAGACCCCCTTAAATTTTTCACTCTTTGTTATATTGCAGCCAATTGCTAAAATCATTTAAGTTAATTTCTTCCTCATTAATGTACACACAGCACCCCATATTGACAGAAAAACACAGAATTGTTGACATTTATGCAGATTTATTAAAAAAGATAAACTGAAATATCACATGGTCCTAAGTATTCAGACCCTTTGCTGTGACACTCATATATTTAACTCAGGTGCTGTCCATTTCTTCTGATCATCCTTGAGATGGTTCTTCACCTTCATTTGAGTCCAGCTGTGTTTGATTATACTGATTGGACTTGATTAGGAAAGCCACACTCCTGTCTATATAAGACCTTACAGCTCACAGTGCATGTCAGAGCAAATGAGAATCATGAGGTCAAAGGAACTGCCCGAAGAGCTCAGAGACAGAATTGTGGCAAGGCACAGATCTGGCCTCGGTTACAAAAAAAATTCTGCTGCACTTAAGGGCACAGTGGCCCCCATAATCCTTAAATGGAAGATGTTTGGGATGACCAGAACACTTCCTAGAGCTGGCCGTCCAGCCAAACTGAGCTATCGGGGGAGAAGAGCCTTGGTGAGAGAGCTTAAGAAGAACCCAAAGATCACTGTGGCTGAGCTCCAGATATGCAGTCGGGAGATGGGAGAAAGTTGTAGAAAGTCAACCATCACTGCAGCCCTCCACCAGTTGGGGCTTTATGGCAGAGTGGCCCAACGGAAGCCTCTCCTCAGTGCAAGGTTTACCTTCCAACAAGACAATGACCCTAAGCACACAGCTAAAATAATGAAGGAGTGGCTTCACAACAACTCCGTGACTGTTATTGAATGGCCCAGCCAGAGACCTGACTTAAACCCAATTGAGCATCTCTGGAGAGACCTAAAAATGGCTGTCCACCAACGTTTACCATCCAACCTGACAGAACTGGAGAGGATCTGCAAGGAGGAATGGCAGAGGATCCCCAAATCCAGGTGTGAAAAAACTTGTTTCATCATTCCCAAAAAGACTTATGGCTATATTAGATCAAAAGGGTGCTTCTACTAAATACTGAGCAAAGGGTCTGAATACTTAGGACCATGTGATATTTCAGTTTTACTTTTTTAATAAATCTGCAAAAATGTCAACAATTCTATGTTTTTCTGTCAATATGGGGTGCTGTGTGTACATTAACGAGGAAAAAAAATGAACTTAAATGATTTTAGAAAATGGCTGCAATATAAGAAAGAGTGAAAAATTTAAGGGGGTCTGAATACTTATGCCCTGTACACACGATAAGATTTTCTGATGGAAAATGTGTGATAGGACCTTGTTGTCGGAAATTCTGACAGTGTGTAGGCTCCATCACACATTTTCCATAGGAATTTCCGACATACAAAGTTTGAGAGCTTGCTATAAAATTTTCCGACAACAAAATCCGTTGTCGGAAATTCCGATCGTGTGTACACAAATCCGACACAGAAAGTGCCACGCATGCTCAGAATAAATTAAGAAACGAAAGCTATTGGCTACTACCCCATTTATAGTCCCGATGTACGTGTTTTACGGCACCACATTTGGAATGATCGGATTTTCCGACAACTTTGTGTGACCGTGTGTATGCAAGACAAGTTCGAGCCAACATCCGTCGGAAAAAATCCATGGATTTTGTTGTCGGAATGTCCGATCAATGTCCGACCGTGTGTACAGGGCATTTCCGTCCCCACTGTATGTCAAGGTATGATAACCATAGCTTTATATCACTCAAAGCTTTGATAGAAACTACAGTAGACAGAGATAAAGTCATTTTCCTAGAGATAATGCAAAATCTTTTCCAGAGACTCAGTAATTCTACCCCAGGCAGTTCAGAGAGTTTCGACAAGCAAACATCACGCACAGAACTATTCCATGTTTATGTAATCTAAAACCTCATATTATATGTAAAAATGATACGCCCTTTGTATTTCACTTGAACAGGAAGAAGCTGACACACCTCACTTACTGTAAAAATTGAACAGATTGCCAAATATTTACTCTACTTTAACCAGAGAATATCTTTGCTCTTTTCAGTCTTTTATAAAGTTTAGTCATTTTGAAAATCAGCAAATTAACTGGTTTGCGTTAAGGAAACATTATGTTTTTTAAATTTATAACATAAAATGATTTTGATTTTGGTTTACTATTCTGGATGTCTTTTGGAGAAAATTTGACCTTGTCTTATCTAAAGGGGTTAATAAACTCAATATCAAATTTTTAGGCAGAACTTCTATCTCCCCACCAAGACCCTTAAAAGATACATAAAGCCTAAAGCCCCATGCACACAGGCAGAATGTTGAGAGACATTTGCTGGTACAGCAAATACCAGCTGACATTCTGCCCTTGTGTATGTGGGAAAACCAGCATCCGACCGACTCCTGATCAGCGCTCTCAGCCAATGGCAGAGAGAACTGATCGGAGTGTTCTGGCGGGTGGGCCACCCCCTGTGCTCAGAGAGGGAGATCACTAGACTAACCTCGCATTGTTAGTACAGCGGCTCCGTCAGGAGTTGACAGTTTTTTTCATACAACCTGCTGGGTTGCACGAAAAAATACTGTAGTGTGTACCCGGCTTAATAAACTATTCCTATTTGATTCCTGCTGATCTGTTAAATGCATTAAACTCACATCAGCTGATAACTTTTTAGTCCCTAACTGTAGTGCACTTTTATCAGACATACAGTATTGTTTATATAAACCCCCCATGATATGGAGAAGTACTAGGATGACAATGCTGCTTCTCCATAGATACAATATGTCACCATTTAGCAAAAATTGTGTCACTGGTAGTTATCACAAGGAGAAAAGAAAGCCTAAAAAATTTGTCACCCTAGGACAGGAAGCGTGTTACCTGTAGGAACGCAAAGAGTAAAAAGCCTGAAAAAACTAAAACTAATACAGCCACTACTTTTAAAGTTGGAGTAAACTCCCATCTCTGACTTTTACCTATAGGTAAGCCGTTTAGGAGATTTTTGTGTACATGCAGCTGGTAACATCACAGATGCATGCCCTCTGAAGGAATGGCCACCTGGGCCATTCCTTTAGAGTCCTGTGCTGCAAATGGTGGCTTCCACGCACATACGAGGGAGTGACATTGCGGCTCTGACCAGTTACACAGCCAGAGTTCGTGAACTCGAAAGGAAGACCGGGTGAAGATGGAAGCGCCTGCAGTGGTGACAGCGTGACGCTGGAAGGCTTCCTTTTCAGGTATGTTTAACATAATGTGCTAGCATACGATGCATACTAGCACATTATGACATTACCTTTCAGGTTAGAAAAAAAAAGAAAACACCCAGCAGTTTACTACCACTTTAAGGACTGGTAAGTTGTAACACATTATGTTTTTCTTCCTAGGTTTAGATAAATTTAAGTCATTACTTAGGTGTCAACAGGGCCCTGGAGAGCAGAAAAAACAGATGGGATTTCTTAGTCTTTCCCACTCTATCTAGGCTTAAAAAAAGTTTTGGCAGGACATATAATTAATATTAGCAACCAGCTACTCTTCAGTACTTACACATCTTAAATAATAGGATAGGTTCTAAACTGAAAGCTTTGTAGACAAGAATACTTTGTATCCAAAACTTCTGGAACCTGTTTTCATTTGACTTGAAGAATTACATTTAATAATGCATACCATAGTGAAATGTGCAATTAGCTGTAATTAGTCTGCAGTGTGCCTGCAGATTGGGTTGGAAGATTCATGATTTTTTTCTAAATTCTTTTAGTCTTAGACCTTCCAATCCTGGTGGACAAAAACTTGTAAAACGAGTTTCAATAGTTTATACAGTGGCTTATCCCCAAGACAAAGGGGATTTCTTTGGAAAAAAGGAAACCAACTTTTCAACATATATTTGCTGTATCCATTCAAAGTGAACAAACATATTGTGGTATGTGCAGCACAGCCATTCATTGGCCGTGTCAGGGTGGAAAAATCACAGAGCCGCTATGGTATGCGATTTAGGCAAGGAAGGGTACATCTCTCACTGCTCATCATTCTAAGTAAGTCATCTGTCCAGCAACGGCCACCCTGACTGAAGATGTTCTACTCTTTAAGGATGCCAGATGCTTGGTGACGAAATGCTGCACAATTTAAATTATTCCAGTACTATGCTATGGATGTTTATTTGGGTAGTATTTAAAGCGGTTGTAAAGTCAAATTGTTTTAAAAATAAATAGCATGGCATACTACAAATACTGGGACATTTTTTTTTTACCATAATGCAGAGAATGTATTAAAGTGTTACTAAACCCAGAACCCTGTATTCCCTACTCTATCTGGCCTCCCACAGTACACAGAACATAGAAATGCAATTATTTAATACATATAAACTGGTAAATACCTTTTCAGAGGGAGGCACTGACATGCATAATTTAGGAAGAAGATCGGAAGAAGAGAACCCGGAGGATTGTGTGAATAGGGGCGGGGGAATTGAGCTGTTTTGAGCTTTAGGTATATGCAGATGGAATTTAAAGAATTTAACCTCCCCCCAGTTCATTTTGATATCAAGCCCTTGTTATCCTGTCCACTGGGTTGAGCTATAATAGCTTACTCACCTACTCATTGAATATACCTGGGTCCCCCACCACCATCTTGTTTGTGATGTCATCAGGAGGCCAGCTGTCTCCTCTGGATACTAGCAGTATTCTACATAGCCCTAACGCCTCCTGGGATGCTTAACTTGCATCTAATGCCTGGTACACACTATTGCCCTGTACACACGGTCGGACATTGATCGGACATTCCGACAACAAAATCCATGGATTTTTTCCGACGGATGTTGGCTCAAACTTGTCTTGCATACACACGGTCACACAAAGTTGTATGCTATGGATGTTTATTTGGGTAGTATTTAAAGCGGTTGTAAAGTCAAATTGTTTTAAAAATAAATAGCATGGCATACTACAAATACTGGGACATTTTTTTTTTACCATAATGCAGAGAATGTATTAAAGTGTTACTAAACCCAGAACCCTGTATTCCCTACTCTATCTGGCCTCCCACAGTACACAGAACATAGAAATGCAATTATTTAATACATATAAACTGGTAAATACCTTTTCTCATCAGCAGTATATAGCAGTCTTGTGACTTCTTTTAGTGTCTGGCCGAGCAGTTGTTAAAGCTTGTAGGAGGAGATTTCATTCTCCTCTGACTGTCCAATGAGACTGCATGACCCCTGACCCTAACATAATAAGTTAGAGAGCTCTGAAAGGGATAGAGTACATTGGAAACTTATGCAAAATAAATAACGTTAGGTCTTCATGGTGATGATTTCAAGTGCTGCTTACATCTGATCTGATGTACCATACATGATTGCTCTATTATGCTGATTCTCAGTCTATACCAAACAGAAAACCATGGGCATATCAGGAGTAGAAATAGCACACATCAGGAGAGTGTTTTTCTCAGCTGTCAGAGTCTTATGCCTGGTACACATGCGCTGCATATCAGGCGGTATTGGCCGGTTCAACAGAAACCATCCAACATTCGCCCCGTGGGTGCAGCAGCCTGTCCAACAGAAGCCAGCCAAATGTCCGGTTTCTGTAAAATAGGCATGCCAGTAAAAACATCTGCTGATCAGCATCCAATCAGCACTCGCAGCCAATGGCTGACCGGTGTGTTCTGGCAGGGGGCTGAACGAAAAAAAAAAAAACTCTTATGCCCCGTACATATGGTCGGATTTTCCGACGGAAAATGTGTGATAGGACCTTGTTGTCGGAAATTCCGATCGTGTGTAGGCTCCATCACACATTTTCCATCGGATTTTCCGACACACAAAGTTTGAGAGCAGGCTATAAAATTTTCTGACAACAAAATCCGTTGTCGGAATTTCCGATCGTGTGTACACAAATCCGATGCACAAAGTGCCACGCATGCTCAGAATAAATAAAGAGATGAAAGCTATTGGCCACTGCCCCGTTTATAGTCCCGACGTACGTGTTTTACGTCACCGCATTCAGAATGATCAGATTTTCCGACAACTTTGTGTGACCGTGTGTATGCAAGACAAGTTTGAGCCAACATCCGTCGGAAAAAATCCATGGATTTTGTTGTCGGAATGTCCGATCAATGTCCGACCGTGTGTACAGGGCAATAGTGTGTACCAGGCATTAGATGCAAGTTAAGCATCCCAGGAGGCGTTAGGGCTATGTAGAATACTGCTAGTATCCAGAGGAGACAGCTGGCCTCCTGATGACATCACAAACAAGATGGTGGTGGGGGACCCAGGTATATTCAATGAGTAGGTGAGTAAGCTATTATAGCTCAACCCAGTGGACAGGATAACAAGGGCTTGATATCAAAATGAACTGGGGGGAGGTTAAATTCTTTAAATTCCATCTGCATATACCTAAAGCTCAAAACAGCTCAATTCCCCCGCCCCTATTCACACAATCCTCCGGGTTCTCTTCTTCCGATCTTCTTCCTAAATTATGCATGTCAGTGCCTCCCTCTGCATTATTATACTCTGAATGCATAGAGCTGTGGAGACAATCCCTCAGGGGGCAGACCCACAATGTCCTGCATTAACAGTATTTTCTCGATCTTCCAGGTTATTTAACTCTGAACATTATTCAACACGAGGGACTGACGACATGTTGTTCTGAGCACAGTGTGAAATACTGCAGGGGACAGCTCCATATTTAAGGTGGGGTAAGGGAGATATCATTTAAAGCGGAACTAAACTCTCCTGCACTTATATACCCTCCAACATTTTGATGGAAAATATAGGTATACATTGGCCAGTGCTTCCTCCTCCCCCCTTTTTATTGTCATACGGATAACATGCAGCACGCACATGGGGTATGATTAAACAGAGACTGTGTTTACTCACAGTATTCACAACACACCTTTGTCTCTGTCCATATAACCACAAAAATAAAGCATAACACCATTCCATTATATAAATTTTCTATAAGAGCCTAACTTAAAGAAGAATGTCATTAAACAATTTGGAAGTCTACTTTTGTCAGATGTATGCAATATACAGCTTGGCTTACAGAGTACAGCAATTGCAACTATGTAACATATGACCTACTATATAGATTGCCATCCACAAGCTACCTCCTCAGACCTTAGATTGGCTCTCCCTTCAAACATCAGATAACCCTTCCTTTAGAACAGGGGTCTCAAACTGGCAGCCCTCCAGCTGTTTGCGAAACTACAAGTCCCATCATGCCTCTGCCTGTGGGAGTCATGCTTGGACTGTTAGCCTTGCAATACCTCATATGACTTGTAGTTTCCCAACAGCTGGAGGGCCGCCAGTTTGAGACCCCTGCTTTAGACCTTAGAAAACAACATGCAATACAAAAATGTTTACAAGGTGGCAGCATAACAAAAACAATTAACCAGAAAACAACACTTTCCTCATACTGCAGAGGCAGCACAATTACAGTTCCCAAATAAGGACTCTAGGGATGGAAAGGCCATCTTTAGAGAACATGCCGTGTTTACTGGTGGTGGACACACTCTCCAGTGAGTCACCACCAGACAGGTGCACCATGGCCATGGACCTATAAAATGCTATGCAGCTGACTCACATGTTTCACACAGGTGCTTAGATGAATGCCTTCAGTAGAGGCCGACCCCTCTTCTTTACCTGACCAGAGTCCACGTACAGCTATTGTGGCAATGCTGAGAATCAGCTAATACAGAAAGCTGCAAAATGAGACCCTTCTGAACCTTAAGAAACTGAAGAAACTTGCGAGAAGAAAAAGAATGTAAGGTCTAGTACACACTATCAGAAAATCAGACAAAATTTCTGTTAAAGGAACAATCAGTCAATTATTGTTTTGTTATTATAGTGCTTTTGAGAGCTGATTCTGACTGTTCAGGGGAAAATTTCCAAACAGGCATGCCTTAAATTTATTTCTCGTTAATTATCATGGTGTCCCATTTTTGCTTCATTTGTACACTAGTCATACAGAAAAGATTGAATGGAAAAGACCACGCATGGTCTGAAGCAATTAATGAGCCAGAAGAAAAAAAGATAAGGTTATGCTTCTCTCAGAGGGGAGGACACTAGCAAACATTGCGGTATGATGGGAATAGGTGGGATTATGGTATGATGGGAATGGGAGATGGGCTGTCCTTGAAGATTTTGTTTGTCAGTGTTTTTTCATTTCTCTTCCATAAGATTGGGTATTTAAAGTTAGAAAGCTTCAAGCTGATTGGCCAGGCAAAAACAAAAAGATACAAATGAAGAGACCATTAAAGTGGTAATAAACTGGAAAAGAAACAAAAAAAACCTGCTCCCTTTGCAGGTTAATGTCATAATGTGCTAGTATGCACCACATACTAGCACATTATGACAGACATACCTATAAAACAGATCCCTCCAGTGGCGCGCTGACACCACTCACCGGGATTCAATGTTCACCCAGTCTTCCTCCCGGGTTCGTGGGCTCCAGCTGTTTGAATGACCAAGCCGCAATAACGTCACTCCTGCGCATCCAGCCAGAGTCACGATCGCAGCACTCTTAATGCATAGCTCCCAACTGTCCCTGATTTCGAGGGACTGTCCCTGATTTGGACCAATGTTCCTCTGTCCCTCTTTCCCCCTCATTTGTCCCTCATTTTGGTCTGATCTATATAGTTGTATATAAAATTCACTTTTTTTCTTTCATAAAGTGTTTCCCAGTGCTAAACCTTTCGTCCAATTTCTAAATTGCTGCATTTGTACATTTCAAAAGCCAGTATAAAGGAATAGTAGCGGTAAAAAAAGGCCTTGTGGATTTAATTAACCTTTTTTTTTGGTTAATTCTCCTTTAAGGGGGTGTGGCAGGGGGCGTATCCTATGCTTACATACATTTGTAAGTAGGTGTCCCTCATCCCCATCTCAAAATGTTGGGAGGTATATTAATGGATTGCACACTCGAGTGTGTTATCCATTCTAGCCTCAGTATGCAAGTGTGTGTGATGTCACCAGCTGCTACACATGTTACTATCTCCTAAACGGTGCACGTTTAGAAGATGTTAACTGTACTTACAGGTAAGCCTTATTATTGGCCTGCCTGTAGGTACAAGTTAAAATGTTGAGTTTACTACCGCCTTAAAAGATAAAATAAATCCATCTTTTATGGCAATTCACCTTCAATCTAAAAATTCCTCTGCAGTATTTTTTTCTGCTGCTACAGTATATAGTTAATCTGAAGGTCAGAATCATTCAAGCTACTTCTCCTGACCCCAGGTCATCCTGGACCCACTCTAGCCTGTGACTGGACAGTAAAAGGTAAAGTAGCACAGAGATGAGCACATATCTGATTTTTATTCCGGCATGCTTCTTGTCAGCACATGAACTGACTGGATCCTTTTAACGCTTCCTCCTCTGAAGCTAGCCATACACAAATAGAGATTGATTTACTAAAAGCAAATAGACAGTACACTTTGCAAGTGCTGTGGCTGCACAAATTAGTAAATTAGGGAAAGCTTTGCTGATTTCCATCATCCAATCACGTGCAATCAAAATGTATTTATTTTTTTTATTTTCCTTGAATGTGATTGGGTATTTTTTGCAAAGTGAAGCTTCACCTCTTCTACTAAGCTCTGAAGCAATTGCACTTGCTGTCTATTTGGGCAGCACAGTGGCTAAGTGGTTATCACTTCCACCCAGCAGCACTAGGGTTGTCTTTCGAATCCCAACCACGACACTACCTGCCTGAGTTTGCATGTTCTCACTGTGTCAGCGTGGGTTTCCTCCAGGTACTCCAGTTTCCTCCCACACGGCAAAGACATGCTGGTAGGTTAAACGGCTGCTGTCTAAACTCACCCTAGTATGTATGAATGTAAGTCAGGGACTTTAGATTGTACGCTCCTTGAGGGCAGAGACTGATGTGAACGTATAATAAATATGTAAAGTGCCTTTAGTAAATCAACCCCATAGATCTCTCTTATTCAGGCTTTTTTAGCCACAGCTAAAGAGCATGGATAGAGGAATCCGTACTGTCAACTATTGTACTCTGGCAGCATCTTCACCCTTTTGCTAGAGTTTTTCAGCAATTTTCAGTAATTTTTTTTCCTTCAACCATTGTATTCTGACAGCGGGAGTTTTATTTTATTGCTGCTATTGCTATAGCTGGCGGCAGTAACTGTACAACAAAAAACCTGAAACAATGGCTCGACTTCCATACAACCAGCCTGCCCATAGATGGTTTGAAATTCGGCTGGTTCCTACTGAAGCGGACAAATTTTAACCCATTTATGGCGGGCTTTAATGAAATGAGCATTCATAGTACACATTTAGCTCCAGAATTAGTTCAGTAATTATGTTATCAGCTCTGCAGTAAAATTTCTTATCCATCTGTATACACTGTCATTACACACAAAACAAACTAGCGTGAGCCAAGCACTACAAGTCTATAGGAAACTCTGCTGAACTAAGATCTTAAAATTATCAGTGACGTACTGCCTTATTTATGCAGGCCTTATATGTCAATTTATTCCACTCTAAGCAATTAAAATAGTGTATGATTGCCCCCACCTTATTCTGGTCACACAATGCTACAATAGAAGGTGTGCCTGCATGTGGGATAACAACTAGGTGTATGCACCTTTCTGAGCTCTCCAATTCGACTCGTGCCTTAAAATAACACACCCAAGTCATGTGTGCCACACAATGGATGTACACACATGCAACTTCTTTTCAGAGATTATAGACTGCATTCTTCTTCAGATTAAAGTTAAACAGACAGTTAAACATGAAGTAATGCAGGGGGAACTTATTCTCATCACTGAAGCATGTCATAATTTGGAAACAGTGAATGTAGGAACGTAGACACCCTCTGTGGACTATGAGATGTGTAGTGTACATAGAGCAGTACACATGACCACGATTACCAAGCTCACTGGGGACATTACAAGGAGACAGAAAAAAAGAGTAAGAAACAATTTAATGAAAAATAGAATACATACCATTAAAGTGGTTGTAAAGCCACTTTGTTTTATTCCTAAAATCCGGTGTGTTAGATAAAGTTATGTGCCCCAGTGTATGTGATTTATACGGTAAAAAATATGGAGCTTTATATCTTAACTTTGTTTTATTCTGAGAATCCCCTGTGTTAGATTATTGCTCACGTGACCACCCGCAGCTCTCCTCCCCTGATCTGAGAACTACAGCGAAGGCTGAGAATCCCCCACTGACGTCAGCCGGGAGGAGAGGTGGAGAGCGATGAATGGTCACGTGAACAATAATCTAACACAGGGGATTCTAGGAATAAAACAAAGTTATTTTAGCAGTATTTAGTATTATAGCAGCAGGAGGGGAGGGGTGGGGAGCAGAATGGCATAGAAGGGAGGGAGGGGGGAGGGGGAAAGAGAAGAGACAGCGAGCTGACAGAGGCACGTAAACTGACCACGGTATCATGGATCAGCAGGCATGATAAAAGTGGTCAGTTTACAGAACGGAGAGCAGCACCAGGCAGGATCAACAAGGTATTTTAGATTATAGAAAGGGACAAATTTCACAGCACACGCACTGTGCTGTTATTCATGCTTTAAAGAAACAGGATTTTTTTTTACAATCTCTGTAACTATAGAATATTTTTTGGAGAATAAGGATATCATTTAGTGATACTTTAATGTGTTATTCCATGCTTAGCAACTTTAGGAGAGTTGCATTATTAAATTATTTTGATTCTGCAAGGAGTTCTAAGATACAAATGTACATTAAATCACACTGCTGCTTTGTTTTCAGCTGCTGCTCATTGATAATATTGATTCTTGACTGTTATGAATAAAGTCTAATGCATTGGTATGTGCACTTAAGCCACTGGGGTTGATTTAGTATAGACAAATAGACTGTTCACTTTGTAAGGGAATGCGCACTTTGCAAGGAAATTTTCAACAGAGCTTAGTGAATGAGGTGAAGCTCTGCTGACTTACGTCATCCAATTGTAGCGCCCCATAGAGCTACTATTTGTTAAACTTAGCTTTTCGCTTCCCTGTAATCAGGGAGATCACTATTGATTAGTGAGGTCTGCCCTAGGCTCTATTGACTTGGTCTGAACTGCTTCCCTCTGCATCCCTCTGCATCCCAGGGGATCCTGGGACATAGAGGGTGGTAGAGTTCAGGTCCCAGTCTGCCTTTTAGTATCTTCTCAACCAATCCCCGATCGATATGGAGGTGACCAGCAGGGGGCCGAGGGGGGTATAAATGGACCTGGGCCTGAAGCAGAGGGCTCTTGTTCCTGGGGGAGTAAGGCCCAGCCTGAGGGCTGTGCCATCCCCTGGAGTGTCTCATTGGACTGCAGAACCTTTTTGGAGCCCCAGCTGTGGCTTGGCTGGGGAACCTCTGCTCTATCCCCCCAGGAGAATTCTATGAAAGTACACTTGCTGACCCAACACATGCTATCTGGAAATCAGAAACAGTCAGTACCAGCCTCTTGGGATCTACAGACTTTCCTAAAACTCTTCCTTCTACAGTATGTTGTCTTCCTACTGCATGTTGCAAAGGGAATGCGCACTTTGCAAGGAAATTTTCAACAGAGCTTAGTGAATGAGGTGAAGCTCTGCTGACTTACGTCATCCAATTGTAACGCCCCATAGAGCTACCATTTGTTAAACTTAGCTTTTCGCTTCCCTGTAATCAGGGAGATCACTATTGATTAGTGAGGTCTGCCCTAGGCTCTATTGACTTGGTCTGAACTGCTTCCCTCTGCATCCCTCTGCATCCCAGGGGATCCTGGGACATAGAGGGTGGTAGAGTTCAGGTCCCAGTCTGCCTGTTAGTATCTTCTCAACCAATCCCCGATCGATATGGAGGTGACCACCAGGGGGCCGAGGGGGGTATAAATGGACCTGGGCCTGAAGCAGAGGGCTCTTGTTCCTGGGGGAGTAAGGCCCAGCCTGAGGGCTGTGCCATCCCCTGGAGTGTCTCCTTGGACTGCAGAACCTTTTTGGAGCCCCAGCTGTGGCTTGGCTGGGGAACCTCTGCTCTATCCCCCCAGGAGAATTCTATGAAAGTACACTTGCTGACCCAGCACATGCTATCTGGAAATCAGAAACAGTCAGTACCAGCCTCTTGGGATCTACAGACTTTCCTAAAACTCTTCCTTCTACAGTATGTTGTCTTCCTACTGCATGTTGCAAAAACATTTTGACAAATCTTTTTTTTCCCCTAAGGTGTCAGACATTATTTAAAGTACCTTTAAACTTTAATCTAGTTGTCTTTTTGTCCATCATCTAATATAACTCTACTTGTAACAGGAGGGGTTTAGAGACTATCAGCATGAGATATAGACATGCTGCAAAAGATAGTCAGAGACCTCAAAATGCTATAGGGTATGTTGGAGACTGGGGACTTGCTTTAGGAGACAATCCTAGACCAGAGATGCAATACATGAGACTGCTAGAGGTCACTGCTATTACAGCCCAATTACAAATCAATGCTTTCTACAGCCCTCCGAAAATGACTTTTTAATTTGATGTCTTAGGCTAGGTTCACATCTGTGCAGGTGATTGCTGCTGCGGGACTGCACTTGTTCCCACAATCGCAACCACCCACACAGAAAAACGTGTCCGTGCAGGCTGCGATTCCAAAAATGGAGCAACACAGGGACCTTTTCCCTGTGTTTCAGGAGGCACAGCAGCCCATTCAAACAAAAAAAAGGGGTGGGCACCACAGAAAATGTAAGACAACATACAAGAAATAAACAAAATAATTTAACTACTAGAAGACAGTCTAAATAATTATTTTACTGTCTTGAGTAAGTACACAGACAACTATATGCAGGGGCCTCAAGGGCCACAAAATTAGCACTAAAAAGCTGCATACAGCCCCCAGGTGGAAGGCTGGGCACCTCAGTCTAATTACTTACCTGTCTCAGTGGGCATTTATAGAATCTTAACTCAATTGCTGGACAAAGCCATCTGAGTAACCTCCATATCCATCATGTAAGCAGGTGCTTACGGTGTACCACTAAATGTATTCCTGCTGTTGTATTATTTGTATTGATTGCACTGTGTAGCTATGTAGTTAGTCCAGGCTGCTCAGAATGAGAAGGGGTTAACTATGTCTCAGATCCTTCCTGGGTTTTCTTGGGTCCTGCCCCCTGTTGTAAGCCACAGAAATACAACGGGAGGACCCAGGCTCAGGGCCTTCTTCCACATGGGGTTAGAGAGGAAGGACTGTTGCCCCATGTAGTCCTACTGGAACATGTGTCTCCCCTTCTGGATCACCCTGCTGGGATTCTCCCTAGAACTAGAAACCTACCATTACTGGACTTGAGCTAAATGGACTTTCCTTTGGGCAAGGTATGAACCTGGGTAGCCTGCATTAAACAGTTAAAGCTGTTTCATGTGTGCTGTGCTGTTTTACTGAATGCTCAGTAAAGTTTCATTAACTGTTAAATGCTTTGTCTGAAGTTCATCTGAAAGGGTACATGAAGGTACATGGTGTATCAAAAGAACAGAGTCTGTAAGACACACATGGGAATGAAGAGGAAGCATTAGTGGGCCACCAAGGATGGGTTAACCATACAGAGGAGATGGGGGGAAGATATATATCATGCCATTGCTATGGGTAACCAGGACTGCCAGCCAGCGGGAGAGTAGTACCAGGCATAGGTTATAGGTTGGTGTTCTGACTCCCTCCATAGCAATTGGTGCCCCACAGCATTCAAGACTGAACCCGCAGCACAGAGACCCCATGGACCTAGCTGCAGGTATGGGAGAGTAAAGGAGTTAGTTTGTGCAAGCATGGGGATCTGAGCTCAGTGCATGGCAGAATCTTTATTCTGTCACTGAGAGTAAGGTGGCAGGAAAGCTGGGCTGGTGGAGCGGGACATAGGCTCTGCAGTGTACCACTCAAAATGCTGCATTCGGGAAGATAAGATGTACAGTGTCACAAGAGAAGAGTTTCTTACAGCAAAGAACCTCAAGTTTATTGTGTAACTGTGCAAGGGGAACAGCTCACTTCTAAACACAGGGTGTCACCTTAATGTTGATCTACACATGACCGTGGCCCTGCCTGGTCCCAAGCACTAGTGAGCACATTCATGGAGAGGTCCCCATATACAGGGTGAGTAGGCCCCGCCCACAACCATACTTCCGGGAGTGTTGGATGCCTGCACAGCCCACTGTATTATGTGCTTCCTCCTGCTTCACTACAGGACACAATGGGGTTGATTTACTAAAACTGGTGAGTGCAAAATCTAGTGCAGTTGTGGATGGTAGCCAATAATCTTCTAACTTCAGCTTGTTCAATTAAGCTTTGACAAAAAAAACTGGAAGCTGATTGGTTTCTATGCAGAGCTGCAACAGATTTTGCACTCGCCAGTTTTAGTAAATCAACCCCACTATATAGTAATTTCATTTGCAGGGTTTTTTTTTATTTTTCTCTTAAAGCGGCATTCCACCCAAAAGTGGAACTTCCGCTTTAAGGCCTCACTCCCCAGCTCCTGTTTGTGAAATGAACAAAGCTTTTGGGGAGGAGGGGGGAGCAGGTACCCTATTTTTGACAGGTACCTGCTCCCACTTCCGTTCTGGTTACCTAGGCTGATTACAATAAAGCGCCACAAGTGCCAGCAATCAGTGCCCACCAGTGCCAGCAATCAGTGCCCACAAGTGCTACCTATCAGTGCTCATTGGTGATGCCAGTCAGTGCTGGCTATCAGTGCCGCCTATCAGTGCTGCCAATCAATGCCCATCATTGCTGCCTACCAATGCCCATCACTGCTGCCCATCAATGCCCATCAGTGGCACCCAATAATGCCCATCAGCGCCACCCATCAGTTCTGCCTATCTGTGCCGCCTATCAGTGCCCACCAGTGCCGCATATCAGTGCCACCTATCAGTGCCCACCAGTGCCACCCATCAGTGCCATCTATCAGTGCCTCCTCATCAATGCCACCTAATCAGTGCCCACAAGTGCCACTTCATCAGTGCCCATAAGTGCCACCTCATCAGTGCCCATCAGTGCAGCCTATCAGTGCCCATCAGTGCCACCTCATCAGCGCACATCAGTGAAGGAGAAAAATTACTTATTTACAAAATTTACTGACAAAAACTAAGAAAAACTTTCTTTTTTTTCATTTAAAAAAAAAATAGAAACCCAGCAGTGATTACATACCACCAAAAGAAAGCTCTATTTGTATGAAGAAAATTTTTAAAAAATCACGTTACAGTGTAGCATGACCACGCAATTGTCATTCAAAGTGTGACAGTACTGAAAGCTGAAAAATGGCCTGAGCAGGAAGGGGGTGAAAGTGCCCTGTAGGCAAGTGGTTAAAGGAAACGTTGAAACAATTGAGAAACAGATGTACTGCATATTGGACAATGGAGAAAGGAGAGTCAATTGGATTAATAAAAAAACTTGACAGTTCCTCATATTTATTTTTATTCTTTTATTTGTGTTGGAAAGTTATCTTTACTCTGAGATAACATTTCTCACTGACATCTGACATCTGTCATCAAAATAAGCTTTTTCTAGTGGAGTTATTAGTAGGTTAAAAGTGTTTTTAGGGGGGTTTCCACTTTTGTTGAACAAGCTCTTTATTCTAGAAGTCACCCTTAAGAAACATATTTAGCAAAATACTTTATTCTGATAACTCTTTGCAGCTATCAGTATATTATTATTTTTTTTTTACATGGCTTTATTTATATTTTTCTGCATACTTAGATGCAAACCAAGCTGTTCATTGACATTCACAGGTGTAGGAACAAATAAAAGTTGGGACAGGACAAACTATAACACAACCAGAGGTTCTAAATGTCAGTGAAAAGCTTTAGCTTGAATCCAGCAGCTGACGTCTAGCACTCAGAGGGGGATCTAACAGTAAATGTCCCAGGCATCCCCTGTTGGGGTCTGTACTCATAAGGCCAGACAAGTACCAGACAGGATCCGTGGACATCCTCCCTCAGTCAGCTCTTAACAAGAACCATGAGTTGCAGCTTCAGTGTTTCAGGCCCTCAAGTCGCATGGCAGCCTGCACTGAGGAGGGGCGGCAGGCCCCCTCCCTACCTGGACCTCTCTCTAGTCTAGAGGAAGACCCAGAGCCTACGTGCTCATTAACCACTTCCATACCGGGCCTATTCTGGCACTCCTCTCCTACATGTAAAAATCATCATTTTTTTTGCTAGAAAATTACTCAGAACCTCCTAACATTATATATTTTTTTTTTTTTAGCAGACACCCTAGGGAATAAAACGGCGGTCGTTGCAACTTTTTATCTCACACGGTATTTGCGCAACAATTTTACAAACATGTTTCATGAATTCAAAAATAACAAAACAGTAAAGTTAGTCCAATTTTTTTCTATAATGTGAAAGATGATGTTATGCCAAGTAAATAGATACCCAACATGTCATGCTTTAAAATTGTCCACACTCATGAAATGGCGCCAAACTTTGGTACTTAAAAATCTCCATAGGTGACACTTTAAATTTTTTACAGGTTACCAGTTTAGAGTTACAGAGGAGGTCTAGTGCTAGAATTGTTGCTCACGCTCTAATGCACGCAGTGATACTTCACATGTGTGGTTTGAACAGTGTTTATATATGTGGGCGTGATTTCTTTGTGCGTTCGCTTCTGAGCGCGAGCTACCGGGAACAGGGTCGTTTAAAAAAAAAAATTTATTGTTTATATTACTTAATTTTTTTTATTTTTACACTTTCTCTTTTACATTTTTTTAATCACTTTTATTCCTATTACAAGGATTGTAAACATCCCTTGTAATAGGAATGGTGCTAATAGGTCCTCTTTATGGAGAGACGGGGTCAATAAGACCCCACACATCTCCCCCAGGTTGGAAAGCATAAGATCAAAAAAAAAAATTCATGATTTCATGCTTACCAGCCGCGATCGGACCTACGACGGTCACAGAGATGACTAGTGACCATCTGGTCACCAGAAATCTCTATGGTCGTCATCTGGCGACGGCTGATTCTTTCTCCTGGTCCCCGATGGCACGAGAGAGCCTGGAGAAGCACCAGATGACGGGGGGCATGTCGCCTGTAAGAACGATCAAGTGGTGGAACTGCCACTATGATCATTCTTATGGTGCGCAGAATTGCCGGCTGAAAACGAGGATATCTGAATGATGCATGTAGTTGCAGGCATCATTCAGATATTCCCACTGAAAATCAAGGCCATCATATGACGGTCTTGGGCTGGAAGTGGTTAAATATAAATACAGTTACCCAGCATGCATTGGGGCACATCCCCTTCTAATTGGCCAGGGCTGTATGGACATTCATGCTCTTATCTGTAGGGTTTCCTCCCACTGTCCACTACCTCCCATAGCTACTAGACCAGTGTGAAACATCAAGACAGCATGAGCAGCACCAGAGCACACTGAGCAGACTCTTATCCATCAAACACAGCTCTCTGTTAAGCAGACAGCATATACATTTGCCTAGCTGTCTCCCTGTTAAGCAGAGAAACCAAAAACTATATACACTTTAGTACCTACCTAGGAGGGCGCTACATCAACATGCATGTATATTTAATTATATGCACAAGCATGATCCATGATCGTGCATCTAGCTTTGTACACTGGTGTTCGATGTGTACAGCTTCTATTTTCCTAAGGTGCACTTTTAAATGTGCACTGCAAAACATTTCTGAAAAATAAGTAAGAATTTAAAAAATGACAGGCTTGCTAAACAATTAATTGGGCATATGACACCTGAAAGGCATTCAAAAAAACCTGTACGCTATGCAGTCACATGAAAAAGTCAGCGTATATACCAGCATTCACTACCATTTTGGAATCTGTATTCCAAGCCATAGCAAATGGAATCTCGTTTGCTGCCTGGTGCCTAAATGTCTCGACATGTGCACAAACAATTGATCATGCACAGTTCTATATTCCAAACAGTATGTTTCACTGGTGGATTTTACAGTCTCTTTTTAGCTATAGCCATGTACACTTGATAGGTGTTCATTCCTTTATTGCATGTATATCTAAAAAGTTTAACATGACTCTCGCTCAGTTGGTGTATAACCAGACACCAAAACATACATTCTATAGAGAATCGCACTTATTGAATATTAACTAGAAAAAAAAATGTTATATATTTGCAGCTTACCAGTCTTTAAATGGAGGGGGCTGCATTAGTATTTATTCATCAGGCTAAGAACATTTTCAGCAAGTAGCACACAATCTTATCTTTCTGTTATAAACTACTAATCACATACCCCCACATGCAATGATGAAATGAACAAAAGCAGACATGTTTGACCATGGCCCCTTCTATAGATACAGTGGAAGAGAGAACGTAGGCACTCAGAGACAGGATTACCAAGTGTAATGAAATGTTAATAAATGAAATGAATGTAATGAAATGTTAAAAAGCCAAAAAAAGAAAATGAGTACAGCTACATCATCTAAGGATTGGCGAGCAATATAAACATTAAAGGACATAACAAAGGCTCAAATGAATTAAAACTAAGTTTATATGCAGATGATGCTCTCCTATTTTTAGCAGACCCTTATCGCCATACCCAACCTCCTTTCCGAACTAAACACTTTTCATAAACTTTCTGGTCTGGGTATCAACATAAGTAAATGCTCGGCCCTACCCATTAATTGCTCCCCTAACATGATTTCCCTATTACAAAAAAAAAATGTCACTTTTATATGGTGTTCCCACTCATTCAGATATCTCGGCATCCACATCACATCTTTTCACAAATTACTATATAAAACTAACTACCCCCCACTTTTCACTCGTATAAGCTCTCTACTTAAAATATGGTCCTCTTACCATATCTCCATCTCCTTCCTTGGAAGGATTTGTACCATCAAAATGACAATTCTTCCCAAACTCCTTTATTACTTTCGAGCTCTCCCTATTAATATTCCCAAAACCAGAGTAGAAGCTTTTCAAAGAGAGATTAATAGATTTATCTGGTCGGATAAAAAACCTACATATAACTATTCTCTCATGCATAGACCACAAAATAAATGTGGACTTGGCCTTCCAAATATTTGGCACTACTTCCTAGCGGCCAGACTCACACAGAGTGCCCAATGGTTTGCCCCTACCCTCTATATTTCCTGGATAACATTCGAGTCTACTTCAATTTCCCCACTATACTTACAAGGCATTTTGTAGTCTAATTTAAAATCTCACCACGATATCCTCAAATTAAACACTATAGTAGCTCATTCTCTCCAACTATGGCTCAGAATTAGTGATAACTTTAAGCTCTCTTTGGAAACCCCTCCTCTGGCCACTTTTCTTGGAGACTCTAGATTTACACAAGCCCACAATGATAACAGATTATTTTCACTATGGCTAAATAACAACCTGACCACACTGAGATCATTAGTTATCAATATTAAATTTCCCTCCTTTTCCTCTCTCCAATCTAAATACAAATGTCCTTCCTCAGAGTTTCCTTGCTACCTCCAAATCAAAAACTTCTACGCAACATTATTCATTCTCTATCCAATCCCCAGTCACATTATTCGAACTTATAGGTATAAACTCCTTGAGAGACAGAGGATTAATTTCTCAATTTTATGGATACCGCAATAACTTTACTATGCCTGAAAAATCTGGACCAATGCTATTACACTGGGAAGCTGATTTAGAATGCTCTTTCTCCATGGAGACATGTAATACTATGTAATACTATGACAGAAAGCCTCCAAAAGAGTAACCAAGCAGTTTAATTCAGAGAAACCCCAGTGAAGCTATTTTCCAGATGGTATATGACTCCCTCAAAAATTCATTCCTTCTACCCTGCAGCCTCTCCTAATTGTTTCAGGGAATGTCCTGAACAAGGAACTTACTTACACATTTTCTGGAGCTGTAAATATCTAGAACCAATATGGCAGGCTGCAGCTAGTAGAATAGAGATGGTATCAAACCAAAATATTACCCTTTCACCACAAATATGCCTACTATATGCCACAATACCAAATATACCCTCATCCTGCAATAGATTGCTCCACTCATTATTTAGCTCTATTCAATGGATGATTGCTCTCAATTGGAGATCTAATAACTTGCTTTGGTCTCGGGTTTTACCCAGGATGGAAATGCTCAGACTGTCTGAAAGAATCCACCATACCTTATGCGTCAGTATGCATATTTTCAACAAAAAATGGATCTATTGGAATTTGCCGTAAATACCTATTATCACATATTGCATTTTCATTATAGAATGCAGTCATACCTGTTTATTCAACTTCCATTTAAATGTATGCTACATAATATCTTTCAACACTATGATGTATTACTATCATATTTGTTATGTCTATAGCACACTTTGAAAACTAAAGAACCAATACCATTTACTGTACAACGCTATTTCTGAAAGATATTGTCCTCACTGTACTGAAATTTTTCCTTAGTCTTCCAAATAAAAATTTTTGTAAACAAATAAAATAATGGGCACCGCTATGTACTACCGATCATGCTTTAAAGCAGAACTAACTCACAAGATACTCACCTCCTCATTCCAGAGATGTAGCATTTAATCCCTCACCAGCTGCTGTCACCCTCTTCCCCGCTACTTTCAGGTGCTGGGTTTTTGGCCTCTTGATTGGCCAGTCGTAGAATAATGTCACCCTGCACATGCTCAAGGGAGTCCGTCATTCCAGCACAGCCAGAGTGTGCTGGGATACTCCAACTGGGGAAATTTATTTTTACTTCCTATCCCATAGATACAAGAAAAGTAAGAGACAATCTCTACAAATCTCCTTTTAGACTGCTGTTCCTAAAACAAATGTCCCTATAGGAAAATTTTATCCCAATTGCTGTTCCAGTGACAACTTGAAATTTTGGATTTTCTCTCATTTTCAGTCCCAGTGACAATGGTCATCTATACAAAAAAAAAGTTAATTTCCCCAGCCCGGCACAGACAGCCAAAAAAAGGGTTTTTTAACCATTCCCTCCCTAATCCAAAACTTAAAAAAAAAGTTTGGCTTATAGGAAGGTTTTGAACTAGTTCAGCTCTTTCTATGTATGTAGTCTGCCACCTGCCTAATGCTATCACATGGGGGTAAGTTAAATAAAAAAAAATTGAAAAAGTTTAAAAAAAAAACCAACAGAAATTAAACAGAACCCCTATTGCCCTGCATACAACCACAAATGCAAACATGCGCACAGGGTGCGCATGTGTATGTAAACTGTGATTGCACCACACATCTGGTATCAACACGAACATAGGAGTGGGAGCAATAATTCCAGCACCATAGCTCACAGTTAACTCTACACTGATGAGCTGTAAAGGCTTTTAAGGCATCGCCTATGGTGATTTTTGAATACCATCGTCTTTTGCGATATCACGGGCGCACCCAGTTTTAAGACTTGACACGTTTGGTATCTATTTACTCGAAGAAATACCATTGTTTATATTTTACCACTATAAAAATTGTGTATCATATTATGTGTGGGTTTGTACTAAAATTTATTTTAATTATATCTTTCCCAGAAAATATGTTTGTGATAAACAGTTGCGCAAATATTATGCAAATACCATCTTTTTATTCCATAAGGCCTCTGCTTTCAGAAAATATTCTTTGGGTTTTAAGTCATTTTATAGGCAAAAATTCAGATTTTTACATGTGCAAAAAAAAAAGTAAAAGTTGTTTAGCTTTATGTAAAAACACATCAAATGCCAAAGCCAGCGTTAGGATTACACACCTAAAGCTGAGTTTTCACTGGGGTTTACCTGCAAGCATTTGCAAGCTTGCTAAGCTGTTTCACATACAGAACATCTTTATTATTAGTTAATGCATTAGTGCCACAGGCATGTTTCTTTTAGTCAGCTGTATAATTACATGTGCACTATATTATTGTTTCCCCTTAGGACAAAAGTTTATTCCCAAGCCATAAAAAATTAGCCTGTAGACAAGCATCAGCTCAAATTACAGAAGTTTGGTCTTATTCTTCTGGCAATATCTAGAGTGTAAGTCATTATGACTTCCACTCAGTTAAGGTCAAACATAGATAGTAAACCCCATGGCATGAAAATGGCGTCACAAGCAACTATTTATATAAAAAAGAGTATCTGAAGGGATCACTGTTGTGCATACCTCCCAACTGTCCCTGATTTTGAGGGACTGTCCCTCATTTGGAGCAATGTCCCTCTGTACCTCTTTCCCCGTTATTTGTCCCTCATTTTGGTCTGATCCATATAGTTGGATACTGTATATAATGCACTACTTATCTATCAAAAACTGTTTCACATTGCTAAACCTTTCATACAATATCTAAATTGCTGCATTTGTAAATTCTAAAAGCCAATATAAAGAAATAGTAGTGGTAAAAAAAAAGTACTTGTGGGTTAAACCAATCTTTTTTTGTACAATTCTCCTTTAAGGGGGACGTGACAAAGGATGTAGGGGTTGCAGCAACAGCTAGCGTTCATAGTTTATATGTTCATAGTGAGCCCTTGCTCTGGCCTTGCAGGTCAAAGCAACAGATTTAATCAATTCTTGGCCTTCACCATATTCCTTCATTCCATATGAGAGCAGGGCTGCTTAGCAATTGGTCTAAATCATGTGGGGTGAGGGGAGAAAGTCCTCAGGCCTGTGTGGTTGGTCTGGATTCAATGACTGCAGATTGTTAAACTGAAGGTCACTGATCTCCTCCCACTTGACATTCTAAATATGAAATATGAGAGCTTGGACTAACTTTTCTCTTGGGAGCATGGATTTAAACCACAGCAGTGGGAAGGAGGGCAGTGAAAGTTAGGAGGTAGCAGCAGTTTGAGCAGTGCCAGAGGTGAGGAAGGTTGCCACCTTGCCCACCTGAGTTCTCCCCTGCTGGACTACAGAACACTTCCTCTTCTCTTCAGCGCCATGACATATGTGGGGGTTATTCTGTAGTCCAGCATGGGAGGGCGCCAAACTTCTGTGCAGAAGAGGCAGAGTTGTCAGCTCAGTACAGAAGGTTTAGAGCTTGGTGGATGTCTGCCAGGGTCAATACATCTTTTTCTGTATCTTCAGCATCATGTGGTGAAATATGTGTGTATTGCAGAGATGTGCTGAATGTGTTTTTTTATTTTGCCTAACACTTACAATATTATGTGTAATGCAACTGGGGGCTATGAGTTTGTTGAAGTAATCTGTTGACTTTGCAGTTGCCTAGATCATTTCTAGACTTAGTGGAGAGGCCACCGATTACAATTACAACAAGCTAAGAGTTGCTGCTTCATCGTGGGTTACTCTATATGGAACATAGCCATGATGTATGGTACATGTCCTTGGCAGTCAGAGTTAACTACTGAGTGGTATACCAGATGACTGAATAAGTTTATTGTGTGTGTGCGTAGGTAAAGTAATTATTTAACACATTGAGGATGAATGAAACAAAGGTTGTACACATCCCAAAATTCCCATAACAGTTCCTAGACCCTGGAAGGTATAATAATTATTAAGACTAATTATGATTTAATGTAGCTGAATAAATTAAAAAGTCGGTTGACTGAAAGGTGATTGTTATAGATGGAACTTGGTGCGCTAAGTCGGCCCCTGGCCTTTTATATCTCAGATGGTGGTCTCTGGCGATGTGTACATCCTCAATGCAGAAGTCCTCTGCTGCACTGTCAGTTCCCCATACAGCAGAGATGATAAAAGTACACCTCCATTTAAAAATGTATACACGGTGGAAGGCTACCATGGAAGGGTAAATATGCACCAAGGTGACCTAGATAAGTTTAGCTTAGGTGGCTAGGGAGAGGAGTGGTTTCCTTGGTTGTAATTTCAAATCATTTTCAGTTAATGGTTTTCTATGCCTTCCACATCACCCTCTCATGCTTGGTTGTGGCTCTAATCAGGTTCAAGTTAGTTTAAATAGTTTTATGGCCTGGTATGAAGCACTTTTGTAGAGCTCCAGCATACCCACCAGTGTACTCCAGCCAGGGGGACTTTTTTCACACATGGGCAAGAGGCAAGCAACTGTGTACATGCCAGCCTTCATGGTCTGTTTGAGTAGAATTAGCTCCTTTTTTTTTAGCCAGCCACAGACTATTCCCAAAATGGTGCCCATGACGTCCAGTCTGATGTTCCAAAGCTCTTCTCTAGTATCTTCTTGAAGTGATGAGAACTGGAACTTGCGGAACTACATCAAAGCACTACCTACACTACCAGGTCCTGTAGCGTTAAGTTTCCCTCCTAGAAACCTCCTGCAAAGCTTAGATAAATACCTTAAGGTCAGAGATACATTACATGGAGGCAAGGATGATGTCAGGAAAATCAAGTACACGATCAAGCCCAAAGATCTGCTCGTGCATGCAGAACAGTCTGCAGACCATTGCATGGGTCGAGACCATGTGCACCGATAGGCGTACGCACTAACACGCACGCCCATGCCAACCATTGACTTTAGTGCCAAGTGCCCTATTTAAAGCATAGCAGAGCTCAAGATAATTGCTGAGTGGTTGTCAATTCATGTGATCTGTGACCAGACCCTGCCTTTTGATTCATTTGTGCTTGACCCAGTTCACCCTCTACCTTGCCTGATCTTGATCCTTCCATTACCTGATGATTGTGGCAACATACATTGTCTCTACTGTAAATACCATTTTCAGTAGCCTGTTAGGCAAAGTTCCAGATTCATATCTCATCATTAGGGATGGACGAACGGTTTGGCCCGGCATAAGTTCAGGCCGAACTTTCGCTGTTCGGACGTTCGGCGAACAGCCGAACAAACGGGTCGTTTGTTCACCCCTGAAACTACCACAATGCTTTGCGGCACTGGACAGTGCATTGCAAGCCCTGATTGGCTGAAGCAGTAAAAGTTTCAGCCAATCGGGGCACAGAGCACTGTCAGAGTTATGATTGGACACAGTATAAAAGTATTCTTTCAATGACAGACATTTTCAGTGTGATTTTGGTGTGGAGAGAGATAGAACAGGGCTCTTTTCAGTTCTATTAGTTAGTTAGTGTGCTATACTGTGCTATTTTGCTTCAATTGTCAGTGTAAAATATTAGTTTAGTGCCAGTCTAGGAAAAGTGTGAGTGTAGTGAGGGGGTCCATCATTCAGCTTTGCATAGTGTGCAGCTAGAGTAGGGACAGCTCAGATAGTTTCGCTGTAGTGTAGTGAGACCGTGTCATTCATACATACATTAGTGTAGAGTAGGGACAGCTCAGATAGTTTCAGTGTAGTGTAGTGAGACGGTGTCAGTAATCTTTACATTAGTATATAGCTAGAGTAGGGACAGTTCAGATAGCGTCAGTGTAGAGACGGTTGAACACTGTCTGTTTGATTGTGTTACTGCCAGTTTAACGCCATTTACTTCTGTGTGCGTTACTGCCAGTTTAACGCCATTTATTTCTCTGTGCGTTACTGCCAGTTTAACGCCATATAGTTTTGTGTGCGTTACTGCCAGTTTAACGCCATATAGTTTTGTGTGCATTACTGCCAGTTTAACGCCATATCGTTTTGTGTGCGTTACTGCCAGTTTAATGCCATTTACTTCTGTGTGCGTTACTGCCAGTTTAACGCCATATAGTTTTGTGCGTTACTGTCAGTTTAACGCCATTTACTTCTGTGTGTGTTACTGCCAGTTTAACGCCATTTACTTCTGTGTGCACTACTGCCAGTTTAACGCCATAAAGTTTTGCATGTGTTACTGCCAGTTTAACACCATATAGTTCTGTATGTCACTGTACATTTGCCGCATTATATTGCAGTATATTATAGTATATCTGTGGAGTGTGTCTGTGTAGTGTGAGTACTCAAATGAAAATGCACTGAACTTCTCTTTACAATGATTAAAGGGCATCTACGTACAGATTTCAACTTTTTCTTTATATTTGTTTCTAAGCACTGTCCCCTCCCTCCCAATAATGTCCGGGAGGACAACAAGGAGAGGCAGATGTTCCCTTGGCACTGTAAGGGGGCCAGCAACAAATGTGTCCACAGGCAAAGGTGGACATGGTGGTCAGTCCTCAGGCAGGGCATTATTTCCTCTATTTAGTGAGTTTGCCCATGCTATCCAGCCACAGCATGCAGAGGAGGTGGTGGACTGGCTTACTAAACCTTCCTTATCCTCCTCATTTTCTGTCATGCAAGCAGAGACAAGTGTGGAGTCACCTGCAGTTGCCAGGGTGGATAAACCTGCCTCCTTGTCAACATCTATTCCTGCCATAGCCCCAACATCAGCCATTGAGGAGTCAGCTAAGTTATTTCACCACAGCATCAGCCACTTGCTCCTTGATGATGCCCAGCCATTACTGGATTCAGATGTTTGTTCTGAGGTTGAGGATGACAGGAACATGAGCCTAGAGAGATGGAGGAACACTGATAGACAATTTGGCATTCATGTTCCCCAATCCGCAGCTTATTGTCAAGTTGTCTCCAGTGGTAATGATGAAGATGGAGGAGATGGAGATGATGATGAGGTCACTGATGTGACTTGGGTGCCAGATAGCAGAGGAGCAGAGGAGGAAACTGTAGGTGTGCTGCCCACTCCCCAAAGTTCAGCTGTCTGGGCCTTTTTCAGCACATCTGCAGCAGATTGCACTGTTGCTACATCTGCAAACTGTGTCTCAGACACATCAAACATGGCAAAAACACCAACCATTTGGGTACCACATGCTTAACAAGCCATTTAAAGTCCAACCACTCAGCCCATTGGCAAGAGCATCTAAAAGACACACAAAAGGGGCACAAATCTGTCCCTCCTCCTCCTCCTTACCCGGTTCAGTCTGCCCCTGTGATACATTACCTCTCAGCAGCCTCCACTGACAGGGATGATGGTACAGCACAGGGTGTCCCAGGTCCTAGCAGCATATCTGCCAGCAGCACACTGCCAGCTGTAGACTGTAGCTGGAAAAATTTCTCTGCCCCATCTGCTGCAGCAGAAAAAAAAATACAGTCCCTGCCACCCACATGCACAGCGTCTGAATGTAAGCTTGTCAAAGCTGTTGGCTCTCCAACTTCTGACTTTCAGCCTGGTGGATTCTGCCCCCATCCGTGAATTCGCACAATGTGCTGTACAACAATGGCAGGTTCCCAGTCACTACAACTTTTCATGTAAGGCCGTTCCATCTCTCTACCATCACGTGGAAGGGAATGTTCTAGCATCGTTGGGCAAGGCAGTCAGCCGTAAAATCCACCTTACTGCTGACACGTGGTCCAGCAAGCATGGGCAGGATAAATACCCTATATATAAAATAAATTAAGTTTTTAGCAGTGGTTTTATTTTTTGGAAATGTGTTTACTGAACTCTTACCTGTTTGGCACATCAATCAGCCCCTGACGTTATAAATCATGTCACAAACCATAGCCTTTAGTCTTTCCTTTAGTGATTATTATGTTTTACCTACCATTTGTTTCCCAAGCAACAATGTAACAGTTTATATCTCCCTGAGGCCCCTTTCACACGATCGGACCGTTCAGGTCCGCCTGTCAGTTTTGACGGCGGACCTGAACGGGCGCTCCATGTTAGTCTATGGAGCGTCGGATGTCAGCGGAGACATTACTCCATTATCTCTTCCCTCTCTTCCAGGGATAAACCCAACTTGATCTGCATGTACTCATTCTAAGATTTTTTCATCCTTGTAGCCAGTATTTTAGCAAATAACTTTGCATCTACATTTAATAAAGCTATTGGTCTATAGCTCGAACAAAAGGTTGCATCTTTTCCTTCTTTAGGTATAACTGTGGTAGATGCTAATAAGGCTTCCCTCCTCATCTTAAAGTTTATTCCTACCCCATTCATAAACGAGCATAATTTTGGAATCAACTGATCTTTACATTTTTTATAGTAATGAACTGTAAACCCATCTGGCCCTGGGCTTTTCCCTGTTGCTGTGTCTTTTAATGCTACATTAATCTCTTCTCCTGTGATAGGTTTCTCCAATGTTAGTAATTTTTCCTCTGCTATTTTAGGAAGTTTAGCCTCTTTTAAACACTCTTATTTTTTCAGTTACTTTTAATTCTCTTTCCTGTGTTCCCATTTGTTTTATGGAGTATAGTGCGCTATAGTAATTTTGAAATGATCTCACAATTTGTGAAGTCGAGCACACCGCCTCCCCCTCTTTATTTTTTATTTTCTCTATATAGTTTATTGATTTTTTTCATTCTTAACATTCTCACTAGATGTTTTCCTGATTTATTTCTCCACTGATACCTTTCTTTGGCTACTGTCCTGTCTAGTCTCTTGTTCCATTAGCTCTTTTAACTTATTTCTTTTTATCACCATGGTATGTTGGACCTCTTTATCCATTTTCTGTTTATGTATTTGTTCTAGATTATAGATTTCTTTTATTAGTAGCTCTCTTTCTTTAGTTCTCTCTTTCTTTTTTTTCACTCCCATAACTATCAGGATACCCCTTATATATTTGGGCCTCCCAAATCGTAATCTCAGATAAATCTCTGGTTTCATTTAGTTCAAAATATTGTTTCAGTTCTTTTTTTTTCTTATCTTCCACTCCTTTATCTAATAACAACTCCTCATTAAGCCTCCATATATTCATCTTATTTAGAGATCCCAGTATCCTCATCCTCATTGTTACTGGAGCATGATCTGATATTGATGTTACCTCTACATTAGTTTTTACCACTAATTCTAGTAACCTATGTTCCACCATTATATAGTTGATCCTAGAATATGTTCCATGCATGAGGGAATAAAATGTATAATCCAAAGTCGTCGGGTCTTTCACCCTCCATACAGCTATCATTTGATTCTGGTATAATTTCCCTTTAATCCTGTGTAACTGTTGATTTTTTATACCTAGTGCATATAACGTACTATCTATTCTCGGATTCAGGCAGAAGTTAAAATCACCTGCCATGATCACACTTCCTATTTTAAAGTCCATTAATTTCCCCATAATTTCTTCCAGGTACCTTGTTGGGTTTTTATTGGGACAGTATATGTTTGCTAATGTGCATTCTATATTATATAGCTTTCCCTTTTAAAATAGAAACCTACCCTCCGGGTCTACCATCCTATCTTTTAGAGTAAATTGTATATCTTTGGCCATTCCTATATCAACTCTCTTAGCTATGTTTGTTGTTGAATCTCCATAGTACCATGTTGGATGTTCTTTTGAATATAATTTTATATTTGTGTCATGGGAAATATGTATCTCCTGGAGGAATATTATTCCCGCTGAGTATTGTTTAATTTCTTTTAGTATGTTGTGTCTTTTCCCTGGTGTATTTAGGCCCCTTACGTTATAAGTTAGAAAATGTTTTGCTGTCATCTTAGTCCTCTATGTGCCCATCTCCCCCCTTCCCACCGCTTCTCATTCTTCTTCAAATTTACTCTCCTTTCTCTAATGAGATATATGAAACCGGATGGGGCCGAGTGCAAGGATCCAGAATTGAGAGACCCAGGTTTATAATTCCCATACACATTTCAAGAGATTCCCTTTCCCTCCCTCTCCCCACCCTACTGCATCTCCCCTCCCACTCTCCACCAACCTATCCCCCTTTCTTCCCTTTTTCCTCTCTAACGTTAAAACCTTTATTGTTAGGGAATTTGGGCCTATTCTAGCCTTAAAGTCGAGAGCAGGTTTTCCCATCTTTTTTTTCCTGCCTATCAACTCTTTTCTTCCTGAGGTCGAGCTCTGTCCCTATCCACCAGCTGGATCGACCCACCCTTCTTGATAGGAGAGTAGGTCCAGAGCATGCACCAGTCAAGGAGTCCCATCCCATTTTTTTTTCTTTTTCATCCTCCTAGCCTCCTGTTCCCCCCAACCCTGTCTCTCCCTCCCCACAGTCCCATCATAAGTTCAATTATTACGTTCTTCTTAACGTCTTTCTATTTTCTTTTTGATGTCGTTTTCTTATTTGGGGCTAGCTGCCATTGTTGATCCTTTAGGCCTGGATCATCTTTCTTTGTATCTGTCCATCCAGGAATAACTGGAGTGGGTAGCTCAATTTTTTTGCATAAATCTTTTGTCCCTTCTGGAAATTTTAATCTTGCCTAACATCCATCCTTCCATCCTATGGGACATGCCGGAAATCTCCAGAAGTACTGTATGTTATGTAATCGCATTTGTTGTAATAATGGTTTAAGCAGTCTCCTTCTCGCTAATATTTCTGGCGCTAGATCAGCAAATATCTGAAGGGCAACTCCTTCAAAATGTATCGGTTGTGTTGTTCTCAACTTCCCATATCTGTGCTTTATCGTCGTAGTAGTGAAATCTTACTATCACATCTCTTGGAATATCCTTGGCTATATTTTTGGGTTTTCTGATCCTATGCACTCTTTCTATCTTAAATGTGTCTGTTGTTTTTTCTATTAAAGGACCAATTACTTTTTCCACTATAGCTTTCAGATCTTCTTCTTGCGTTGTTTCTGGGAGGCCCCGGATTCTTAGATTTTGTCTTCTGTTTTGATTGTCCCGGTCTTCCATTCTGTACCTCATGATTCCTTGTTCAATTTGTTCTTAAAGCTCTTTTATTTCTAGGGCATGTGTATCCAATTTTTTTCCCGTGTCTTCTACCCGTATTAATATCTGACCCAGATCACCATGTAATGTTGCCATATCTATCTTCAGGGAGTGTTCCAGTTTTGTGAACACGTCCACTATTTCTATTTTTGTTGGGAGTTGGGCTCTTATTATTTGATCTTCTCCATTTCTTCCTTCGGAGTCGCTCTCTATCTGTAACTCTTCTTTTGATTAGTTAATTATACTTACTCCCAATGATTGCCGGTTATGCCCATTTTTACTTGGCCCAACCAGTTGTTTTCCCTGAGCTCCTTATTATTTTTTCAGTGGTTGAGCTATCAGGGTTTTCCTCTTGGGTCATATATTTTTTTATTGTACCAGGCCTTGCATTAATTTTGGGTGGGTTTGCCCCTGCCCCTTTCATTGGTTTGCCCCTCATTATATGATTATATGATTCCTTCTATATCTCTGTATCCTTGTATGGTTCTACAATTCCCCTTTTCTTTAGGAGAAGTTTTGATTGTATTTTAAGAAATTTCCAGGTACTTTAAGTGGCTCCTTAACTCCTTGTCAACTCGACGGGTAGATGGCTGATCTTTATTTGTCACTTTTTCCAATTTCCCGTTTTGGTACTCTTACCCACTTTCCTTATCCAATTTTTTCCAGCCCCACACACTTTCCTGTTATTTGATTTCACTCTCCTTTATTTTGCTTTCCCTGCTCCCTCAGTGGTGTATCAGCTCAGTTCTATGACACTTTCATTCAGATTTCTCAGCTCTTTAAGCTCCAGAAGTCTGCTACCTTAATGTTCCATATTTACTTGAGCTCAGCTTAGTGCATAGCATATGAGCAAACAGTTCTTTTGATATGAATGTCAACCAAGAGCAGAAAAAACATAAGGACAAACTCAAAAAGGAAAAGAAAATCAAAAATCAAAAATAAAAACTCAACATTCTGTAGGAGGGAGCTGCTAATTAAAGCAGGGGTAGTCTCCTTTTGGATGAACAGTAACTGGTTCTTTTAAGTGTGTTGCTGTTTCCGGAGTCGTCGGTGTGTGGGACTTTATATATGATATAAATGGATTTGTTGTACCAAAGTAAGGCCATACATGGGTCGAATTTGGAAAAATAATTTTATTTTGAAAATCTTATCTAAAAAGAGAAGAACATTCCCAGCCATGAAAATTATTTTATGTAGCAACATGAGGTGAAATTGAAGGCTTGGTTGGTCGAATGTCGAAATCAATGGTGGCATCATCGGATCACAAAAGGCACAAAATGTCTGATTTTCGAAAGAAAAATCTTTTGAAATTCAACCATGTATGGTCAGCCTAAGTCTCTCATTTCTTTTTGTCTCTTTTTTTTGGGGGGGGGGCTTGTCGGGGTTTCTTCCACTCACTCTCTCTCGATGATCACTGTGTCTGCCTCTGACTCCGTTTCCGTCCTCTGTTTCGGTGACTCCTCAGGTCGCCAATACGATCTCAGCCGAGAGCCGAGCCTCTCCGAGTTTTTCTGAACCGGGGGCCGGGTGGCTAAGCTTTTCACCTAAGGATGGGTTCCTCCTGGAGCAAGTTCTTGCTCCTTACTGATGCCATTTTCAGGCTCCTTGATCACCCCTCAAGGTAACTCCTTCCCTGCCAGTGTCATGAGTACAGTGACAGTGCATATTTTGTAACACTGATCACTGCATTAGTGTCACTGGTTCCCAAAAGTGTCAGTTAGTGTCCCGACTGTCCGCTGCAATATTGTAGTCCCGCTAAGTCGCTGATCGCCACCAATACTAGTAAAAAAGAAAAAATTTGAAAATAATTAATAATGAATATAAATAAATATCCCATAGTTTGTAGACGCTATAACTTTTGCACAAACCAATCAATATACGCTTATTGGAATTTTTTACCAAAAATATGTAGCAAAATACATATTGGACTAAATTGATGAAGACATTTGATTTTTCCATTTTTTTTATTGAATATGTTTTATAGCAGAAAGTAAAAAATATGTATTTTTTTGTTTCAAAATTGTCGGTCTTTTTTTGTTTATAGTGCAAAAAATAAAAACCGCCGAGATGATCAAATACCACTAAAAGAAAGCTACTAGGTACAGTGTTGCATGACCGCACAATTGTCAGTTAAAATAACGCAGTAATGTATTGCAGAAAATGGCCTGGTCATGAAGGGGGGGGGACCTTCTGGAGTTGAATTGGATTACCAAAGACTGCCAAACCCCTGCATCTAATGCTACAGATTAAAATTGTAATTGTCATCTGTCCTGCTTCCCTTAAAAAAAAAATTAGAACTGCTACCATTGCCATCTCTTGCGATGTTTTCTGGACTATTTTGGTGCTCCAGCACTTTAAAGGTTACCACACAATGTTTTCACGGCTGGACCTCAGCCAGCAAATTTATAATGTTTGCGGCATATTTCGGTACTCGCTGTAAAGACACCAGGCAATGTTTCTGCAGCTCTATCCCAGCTTTTTTTTTGTATGTATTTAATTTTACTTAATGTATTGTCATTTTACTAAAGCCTTTAGATCTGTTGTGGTTGCTACTTCAACTGGTAAAGTAGACCTACAGTATTACTGCTTGATAAAGAAAAAAAAATCAAGTGTCCCTGCCAAAACTACCTAAAAGCCTTTGTTTTCAATTTGAAGTGAATCAAATGTGAATCAAATTAGAGTGCTGCTGCAGTATTTGGGCCCAGCTAAATGAAAAAGTAAAAAAAATCAGTTACATAAGCAAACTACGTGAGCTTCCTGATGACGGCCTATTGATTGGCTGAAACGCACCAAGGCTTGATCGCCTCATCGCGACTTACTTCTGCCTATCACTTGTTTCCGGGATTCAAGCAACAACCGTGGCAGCGGTCTACCATTGCTTGTGGGCCGATTTCCCAATAAAATCACCTGCTATTCACACCGGGTGCCAGGCCACAGGCACCCTTACATGTGAGTTCAACTATTAAGACTTAAGATTTTAAATAAACCTTTTTAAACAGTATTGCGCAATGAAGTCCCTTCTTTCATATCTACTTGCATGAGGTATATCTACTCCAGGAACCGTCGGCATAAGAAAATCTTCAGGGGTCTCCCCACACGCTTGTTAGTGTATTAACTGTTTCCCTCCCAGCCTATAGACAAATGACAGCCGGACGGGAGCTCTCTAGTTCTGGGTGGACATCATATGACGTCCTCCCCAGAACACACCTCAGGCAGGCCCCATGGGCTGTATCCCTATTGGACACAGTCGATTACAGATCAGTGTACTGGCCCTCTGCTGGTACCATGTGATCGCTGTGACCAATAACAACAGATCACATGACAATTGTACACAATGGATGGCTTCCATTCATGCCATTTATTGCGTATATTTATGTTACTCATTGTGATTGGTCATACGGACCACATGGTAAAGATAAGGCCAATCACAGCCCATATGTACCAATCACAGGTAATCACAATAGTAAATATTAAATTAATGCATTTCATTCATAAATAATGGTTGCTTATAACAGTGAAATTCCCTTTTATAGGCACATAAAGTGCATTTTTTAAAAAAAATCCTGATCACCCCCCCCCCCCCCCCAAAGTAGTACAATGTTACTATAATACTTTATTGCTCTGGTTTCAGAATGTTAAAAGAATGTAAAAAAAAATGTAATAAAAAAAAAAATATTTTTAAAAAATGTAAAAATTATTATTATTTATTTATTTATTTTTTTTTACATACTGTCACCAGTCAGTGTCCCTGATCACTGCCACACCAGTTATATGCTTACACTGTACATCACTGGGAAAATTGGGGAAAGAACAACTGTTTAAATATTTGTATTGTCCTGGAATTTTCAGGCTTCAAGAAATGAGATAGTCCGTCAGTACTTCAAGAGTGATCGATTTTCAGATATACTGTATATACCATAGTTTGTGGACTCTATAACTTTCAAACAGACTAAATAATATGCACTGATTTGGATTATGTTCACCAGAATATACATTCTGACGTAAATTTATGAAGAAAGATTATTTATTAGCGCAATTGTATAACAGAAACAAACAAAAACATGTTTTTGTTTTTTTTTTTTAATTTGGTCTTTGTTTATTTAGCAAAAAATTTAAAACCCAGTGGTGATTAAATACCACCAAAAGCAAGCTCTATTTGTATGAATAAAAATTTCATATGGGTACAGTGTTGAATGAACGCGCAATTATCATTCAAAGTGCGACAGTGCTGAAAGCTGAAAATTGTCCTGGGCAGTTAGGCGGTGAAGGTGCTCAATATTAAAGTGGTTAAACAATCCGATGCATTGTGGTATGCTCAGTGGACACTAAAGGTAAAACTTTTCTTAGTGTTGCATAAAATACATATTGATTTTATTTATTACAAAATATGCATTTTTTTTTTTTATCAACTACAAGGTATAGCTGACAGCAAGACTCTTTTTTCTGTTAAGATTTTTGAATAGCCTACATACTAGACTTGTGCACAACGGAAAATTTTGTTTAGTTTCGTTCGTAAAATACATGATTTCGTTCTGTTATATTCGTTATGTTACGTTAATTTGTTTTCAGATAATTCGTTATTTCTGTAGAGTGTTGATATTCGTTATACTGAATCTCGAATCATGTTGAATTCATTCGTTATATTCGCTATCATTTCTTTCGTGTTAGTTGAAATTCGATATTTATGTATGTATATATATTCATGATAATGATTTGTAGTTTGGAAAGTCGTTTGTTTATTAAATATATTAACACACACAATGACAATATCTCTTCTCCTCTGCTCAAATACAATACAACACCCTTCTCACTCAGTTCTCAGGAATGCACTTTGCCAGTAATCCAACCTCCAGCACAAAATTAATCAGCTGATTGGATTGTAAGATTTACTTTGAGTTAACCTTTTGTTTCATTAGATCTTTAACGAATTACCGAATCATGTCAAATTCATTTGTTATATCCGCTATAATTTCTTTCTAATTAGTTGAAATTTGATATTTATGTATGTATATTGATTCAATACAACACCCTTCTCACTCAGTTCTCAGGAATGCACTTTGCCAGTAATCCAACCTCCAGCACAAAATTAATCAGCTGATTGGACTGTAAGATTTACTTTGAGCTGACCTTTTGTTTCATTAGATCTTTAACAACATAATTCATGTGGAATTAATTCGTTATATCTGCTATAATTTCTTTCGTATTAGTTGAAATTCGTTATTTTTATATTCAAGATGCAAAATTAATCCGAATTTTGATTTGTTACAAAACGAATTGCACATGTCTACTACATACTGTCTAATAGCAGACCCAGGAGTAGGCATAGCACAAACTGATGAGGTAGAAAAGGGTAGATATCATCTAATGAGTTATTCATTAAAGTAGCACAGCCAGCAATGATAATGTGTAAAATGTATCAGTTCATAGAATAAATCAGATATCATACTGTGTGCAAATAATTAAATTATAATTTTGCTTAACCATTTTATGCACTCCCTCCCCCAATTTTCTGCTCACTCAGATGAGCCCATTTAGTAAATACAATATGCCATATGTTTGCTATTTCTCTGCTTTTGCAAGACATGACTGGAGTGTTTACCATGCTAATGACCAGTGGCGGCCTGTCCATACGGGGGCAGGAGCGCCGCCCCCCAATCCATGCATCCATGCAAAACTGTGAAAAAATACTGTAAATTAGGAATGTTTTCAGAAATAGAAGTGTTTAGTTTATTTTTATCAATAAACAAAATGCAAAGTAAATGAACAGAAAAGAAATCCAAATCAAATCAATATTTGTTGTGACCATCCTTTGCCTTCAAAACTGCATCGATTCTTTTAGATAGAGTTGCTCTCTGTGTTTGAAGGAACTCGACAGGTAGGTTGTTCCAAACATGTTGGAGAATTAACCACAGAACATGTGTGGATGTAGCTGCCTCACATCCTTCTGTCTCTTCATGTAATTCCAGACTCAATGATTTTTAGATCAGGGCTCTGTGGGAGCCAAACCATCAGTTCCAGAACTCCTTGTTCTTTACGCTGAAGATAGTTCTTATTGGCATTGGCTGTATGTTTGGGGTCGTTTTCCTGCTGCAGACTAAATTTGGGGCCAATGACAAAACATGGTATTGCATGATGGATAAGTATCTGCCTGAATTTCTCAGTATTGAGGACACCATTGATGCTGACCAGATCTTCCACTCCATTTGCAGAAATGCAGCCGGCAAATGTGCAGGGAATCTCCAAAATTCTTCACTGTTGCCTGCAGACACTCATTATTGTACAGCTCTCCAGCCCTTCGGCGAACAAACTGCCTTTTGCTACAGCAATATATTTAAAATTTTGACTCATCACTCCAGAGCCCATGCTACCAGACTTCTCTTGATTATGATGTGTCTTTCATCTGCTGCATTAAGTTGTCCTTGGCAGATTACTGCCACTATGGTCAACGCTGCCCGATCATTGGTGTCCTCAATGCTGAGAAATACAGGCAGATACTTATCCATCATGCCATATCATCAGGCAGGCATTTGACTGGCCCAGAATGTATACTGCAGCAGGAAAACAACCCCAAATATACAGCCAATGTCATTATGAACTATCTTCGACGTAAAGAAGATCCAGAGTCCTGGAAGTGATAGTTTGGCCCACTCAGAGCCCTGATCTCAAAATCATTGAGTCTGTCTGGGATTACATGAAGAGACACAAGGATTTGAGACAGCTTACATTCACAGACGGTCTGTGGTTAGTTCTCCAAGATGCTTGCAACAACCTACCTTCAGAGATCCTTCAAAAACTGTGTGTAAGTGTACCTAGAATTGATGCTGTTTTGAAGGCATAGGGTGGTCAGGCCAAACATTGATTTGACTTATTATATTTTTGAAAGCATTCTTACTCTACACTCAGCACAGTACTGTACATACTGAGAAGGCTAAAATCCCATGTACTGACACATGTTCTTTACTACAGGTGGGGTAAGACTAAAAATTGCAACAATCTGAAGTATTTTGCATACATCCAATTACAGACATTGTATCCTTGGGGCTTCTAGTAGTCTATGATTTTCACATCTTTCTTTTTTCTGTATGTAACACTGACAGCAACAGCAAACCTGGCACTACAAAACTGCTGATACAACACTACTGTAACACCAGGGATAAGATCGATGTTCGAATCGAACGTAAGTTCAACTCGAACATCAGGTGTTCGCCTGTTCGCCAAACAGCAAATATTATGGTGCGTTTGTGGGAAATTTGAGTGCCTCCATAATGCTCATAATGAGAGTTAGAATCTCGGAACATGTGAATGACACTACAAATATTAATGCTAAAAATATCTCAAATGTGTCAAAACATTTCCGGGAATTCCATCATGGTAATCTTGACACTTTTTCCTTTTTTGGTGCTGAACAGGTTAAAAAACCCCCAAGACGAGGTGATACTCATCGTATTTTGCTTAAGCGTGAAGTATGGTGGATACTTACCCTCAATACTAGAAAACCGTATGGTTTGAATGATAGGATGGATATAAATCTCTTTTTTTAACATAATCGCATTTTTTAACATAGTCGCATTGTTTGATACATTTATCGCACTATTTGGAATATGCTTTATTTGTTCATGATATGTCTCTCATATGCCTGCTGTGCTTCTCTTTTCTCCATGTGTTTTTAATTGTCTTGATTGCTCTGATTAGGTTGCACCCGCCCCATTTGGAGTGCTTACTCTGTTATAAATATCAGTTTTTAAATCAAACATGTATGCTTTGATGAAGGCTTCTTAGCCGAAACGCGTCAGACTGTACCCGTGTACCCATGTAACCCAATAAAGGACTTTTATTCAAGAGCATCCGAGTCGCCAGCCCTTTTCTGATTCAAGTACTGCATTTTGGGGTCTGAACGTCCTGGCTAGAGCACCGGATCACAGTTCATAGATCATCATATTGGCAGTGGAGCTGGGGTATCATTTTGCTTCACATGTCCCCTGGGGCAGGACCCAGGTCCCCAAACACTTTTTATGGCAATAACTTGCATATAAGCCTTTAAAATTTGAAAGCACTTTTGATTTTTCATGTTTGTGTCCCATAGACTTTAATGGTGTTCGCACAAATTTTTAGTCTGTTCGCATGTTCTGGTGCGAACCGAACTGGGGGGAGTTTGGCTCATCCCTATTTAATACTGACAGCAACAAAAAACCCAGCACTACAAGGCTGAAGACATGGCATCTGCTGCCTTGGCACACCCTTACTCTGTGTCACCAGTAAACAGTCATTTTTCACTGAGGGGATTGTTTACTCATTCATATATATTTCACTGCCATATGTCATATGCAAAATACTACACTGAGACATTGTGATATAATGCAACAGAGCAGGACAGATACAACAATCCGTCAGTAGTAAATAATACAGACACTGACTCAAAGTGTTCTTCAATTATGCAACAATGCAGTTTCAATGGAGAAAGCTTTTTTGATGATTTTGCTATGTTACTGCAATCAAGGATGAATCAACATTCATGCAGAATAAACATAACTACTTATTAGTATATGGTGTCCATATACTCTACTTGGTAAAAGTGTAACTACTCATGATAGGAAGATGACTCTAAGAAGTGACAGACAGAGAGAGTGAAAAAAAGAGAGGGAGAGAGAAGGAGGGAGCGAGAATCAGGAGGGAAGAAAATGAGAGAGATAAATAAGAAAGGAAGGAGAGAACGAGAGAGAGAGAGAGAGAGAGAGAGAGAGAGAGAGAGAGAAGAAAGGAGTAGGAAAAGACAGAGCAAGAATGAGAAAAAATGAGAAAAAATAAAGGGTGAAATAGAAAAACAATTTTTGTCATTGTGTGTATTTAAATTATAGTAACACATATTTTGGGCAGACCCTTGTCTCTCCAAGGCTGAGAAGCACTGCCCTAGAGAATAGAAGTGCAAAGGAAAAGAAGAGTTTGTGCCATGGGATGGAGTGCTCTGCCTCTGAATGCTGGCTGGCCTATGTTTTCAGCATTGGAATACTACTGTAGCCTGTTAGAGGGATCTCTCACTGGTTTTCCTGTGGTAAGTATACTATCCCACTGACAGCTGTGCTCAAAGTGGCTTTTTCCAAGTAGAAAATGTAATAACATTTAGGAAGAAAACAATTAAAGAGTATGTAAACCCAACATTTCATACTCCTGATATGTGGCTGTTGTACCATGTATTTGTATGGAAAAGTATCCTGTTCTCTTTGTATTGCTTCCTTTGTGTGAAATCCCTGGTGTTCCTGCCAATCCCTCTGTTTTCCTATTAAAAATTGACCCCACTTAGCAGGAGAGCATAGCTGGGTCAGTTCATTTGCTATGCTGGAAACTTAGCCTGCCTTCCTCCAATGATAACTTAGCCTGCCTTCCTCCAATGATGAAACTTGTCCTGACATGCCCCCCCCCCCCACAGCCTTTCACTGGGAAGCTCAGTGTGTTGTTGCTTCTCCTTCCCCAGCTCTTATGCAGCTGAGAACAGAAGGAATTTGATCACTTATAAAAAAACAAATGCTTTGCCTTTCTTTGCCTTTCATTTTTAGTTTAAACTGAATGGGTTGTTTTACAAGGTAATCATTTACGATCACTTTAAGGCTGCTATAGTTCTTTTAATATTGTTGAACTGTTATAACTTGATACTGCTGTTTAGAGGATCATATTGCTAGATAATTTAATTCCTGCAGGTCTGTCATTACTAAAAAATAGCACTATTACTAGAACATAGCAATATTAGGTTCATATTTGACCTTTTGAAACCTTTTGAAACCATTGTTGCCACTTCACCATGGAAAATGAATCACACTTCTATATTTTCCTTTCCTTTACATAGCTCCCACCCCACCACACTCCCAGCCTCCCCAACCTTATAGAGTTCCCAAGTATGCTTTGCTGTACTATTTATATACTATTCTTTTTCTGACTAAGCTTTTCTTTATATGATGTATGTTCTTTAAATATAACTTTCAGGAATGGAGACTTAGCCCCCCCCCCCCCCCCCAACCCCTAGCACTAGCACAACATTTTTAAAAAATTGTCTAAAGCCACCCTAGAGCTTTAAGTACCCTAAACCTAATACAAAGGCTCGTGAAATAATTAAAAAGTAATGTCAACCCCAATACCACAACTAAAACAAAAACATTTTTTTAAAGGAAAGCCTTAAAAAAAATGTTGTTTACGCAGAAAGACCCTATCAACATAACATACAATAAATAACAATATACACCCCAAAATAATACCCTGATAGGTGAAAAAAAAAACCTTAAATGAATGCTTCATCAATATAAAATAATACATGATGTACCTTCAAAATCAATGAAAATAATACCATCACCCCAAAACAAACCACCACCCCCTTTTTTTTGTTTTTATTTTTTTTGTTTAAAGGGAAGCATTGACACAAATGGGTGGGACAACAACTGAAATTAGCCACAGAGCTTAACTCAACCATGAAATAAAATTGAAGTTATGAATTGTATTCATGACCAGCCACTGTACTGATTTATATCATATAAGAAGAAAAGCAGCAAGGAGCTTGATTGCTCAAAGAGCTAGCAATCAGAAATCAAGTATATTTTCCTAACTGACCCTAATCTTTCCATATGCTGTTAGTCAGCTTCCCCTATTCCTTCCCTGCAGTTTCCTATTCCTTCCCTGCAGTTCCCTATTCCTTCTCTGCAGTTCCCTATTCCTTCCCTGCAGGTCCCTATTCCTTCCCTGCAGTTCCCTATTCCTTCTCTGCAGTTCCCTATTCCTTCCCTGCAGTTCTCTGTTCCTTGGCTGCAGTTCCCTATTCCTTCCCTGCAGTTTCCTATTCCTTCTCTGCAGTTCCCTATTCCTTCCCTGCAGGTCCCTATTCCTTCCCTGCAGTTCCCTATTCCTTCTCTGCAGTTCCATATTCCTTCTCTGCAGTTCCCTATTCCTTCCCTGCAGTTCTCTGTTCCTTGGCTGCAGTTCCCTATTCCTTCCCTGCAGTTTCCTATTCCTTCCCTGCAGTTCCCTATTCCTTCTCTGCAGTTTCCTATTCCTTCCCTGCAGTTCCCTATTCCTTCTCTGCAGTTTCCTATTCCTTCCCTGCAGTCCCCTATTCCTTCCCTGCAGTTCCCTATTCCTTCCCTGCAGTTTCCTATTCCTTCCCTGCAGTTCCCTATTCCTTCTCTGCAGTTCCCTATTCCTTCCCTGCAGTTCTCTGTTCCTTGGCTGCAGTTCCCTATTCCTTCCCTGCAGTTTCCTATTCCTTCCCTGCAGTTCCCTATTCCTTCCCTGCAGTTCCCTATTCCTTCCCTGCAGTTCCCTATTCCTTCTCTGCAGTTCCCTATTCCTTCCCTGCAGTTTCCTATTCCTTCCCTGCAGTTCCCTATTCCTTCCCTGCAGTTCCCTATTCCTTCCCTGCAGTTCCCTATTCCTTCTCTGCAGTTCCCTATTCCTTCCCTGCAGTTCTCTGTTCCTTGGCTGCAGTTCCCTATTCCTTCCCTGCAGTTTCCTATTCCTTCCCTGCAGTTCCCTATTCCTTCCCTGCAGTTTCTTATTGCTTCCCTGCAGTTCCCTATTCCTTCTCTGCAGTTCCCTATTCCTTCCCTGCAGTTCTCTGTTCCTTGGCTGCAGTTCCCTATTCCTTCCCTGCAGTTTCCTATTCCTTCCCTGCAGTTTCCTATTCCTTCCCTGCAGTTCCCTATTCCTTCCCTGCAGTTTCTTATTGCTTCCCTGCAGTTCCCTATTCCTTCCCTGCAGTTCCCTATTCCTTCCCTGCAGTTCTCTGTTCCTTGGCTGCAGTTCCCTATTCCTTCCCTGCAGTTTCCTATTCCTTCCCTGCAGTTTCCTATTCCTTCCCTGCAGTTCCCTATTCCTTCCTTGCAGTTTCTTATTGCTTCCCTGCAGTCCCCTATTCCTTCCCTGCAGTTCCCCATTCCTTTCTTGCAGTTTCCTATTCCTTCCCTGCAGTTCCCTATTCCTTCCCTGCAGTTCTCTATTCCTTCCCTGCAGTTCCCTGTTCCTTCCCTGCAGTTCCCTATTCCTTCCCTGCAGTTTCCTATTCCTTCCCTGAAGTTCCCTATTCCTTCCCTGCAGTTCCCTATTCCTTCCCTGCAGTTCCATGTTCCTTCTCAGCAGTTCCCTATTAGTTCCCTGCAGTTCCCTATTCCTTCCCTGCAGCAGCATCAAAAACTGACCTTGCCCCCTTTTTATAGCAAGGGGCTGGCTTGTCCAAAACCTTTTTTATAGGTCCTTTTAACTGTTTTGGCAATAGTTCAAAGACTTGGTATTGCATTATGGTTTAAAAACGATGCTCCCAGGCAAATCTGCATGTAAATCAGCCAGGATCACAAATCTTGAACCCACAGGAGTCACCTCAAATCCATGGTAGCAGCAAGTCAGAACCTCATTCATACTTGGCACCAGGCATTGTGTTGATACTGATGTAACAAATATTAAATAATCTATTCCTTCCGGCTTACTACAGCGCAGCCCAGCACATCACATCTATCAGGTACACTGCAGACAGGTGTAAATTCTATTCTCAGTACTCATTCCTGAGCAGTGGGGGAATCACTTGAAGTATGTCTATTGATAGAGACCACCCTGAAAGGTGTCTATGCCATAAGGACCCTTTAACACAGGCAGCTTGGGGGCAGTAAAAAAACAGGCAGCTGAACCATGATTTTACCGCCTCCTGGCTGCCTACCTAAATTCTATTATTACAGTCGGACAGGGCTGTACACAGGCAAAAGCCTCATGACCACTTCAATTTGTAATCAGACTGCAGGGTTTGGCAGGAAGTACTGTATGTCAAACTTACTCATTGCAATCGTGGTGTGGTATTAAATTACAAAATCCCCCTATAAAAAAAAAAAGAAAAAAGCAGATATTCAGTTGGTGACAGGATAGTCTCCTGAAAGCCTGCCGGCCACTGCTATATCTCCCTCTGAAAGGGATCTATTGCAGAAAGCACTGCTACCAGTGTTAAAGAGCCCTAAAGGGTTGATTTACTAAAGGCAAATAGACTGCGCACTTTGCAAAGTGAAGTTACTCCAGAGCTTAGTAAATGAGCAGAAGCTCTGCTGACTTCCGTCATCCAATCATGTGCAAGCAAAAATGCATTTTTTAAAATTTTCCTTGCAGGTGATTGGCAATCTTTGCAAAGTTTACCTCATTTACTAAGCTCTGGAGCAACTGCACTTGCCTTTAGTAAATCAACCCCAAAAAGTGTCTAATAAAGAAGAACTATTATTTTTCAAATAATTTAAAATTTAAATGGACAGGGCAGGGGAGGTGTTATATAGTGTATTCAGGGGTGAGCAACCTAGGGTGACAATGTTGCTCCCACATAAATACACAGGACAGGAAGTGTGTTACCAGCAGGATCACTAGATGAAGATAAAGGAAAAAAGCCTAATAAAAGAAAACAAACGAAAGCCACCACATCTACTGCAATATATTGTGTTTTTGTTCTTGCGTTTAGCTACACCTTACATTTCATCAGTTTCCATTACATTTCCATCCATTAGGGGTGCACGGGCGCGGCCCCCCTATTCATGCATCAGGCCTCCTAATCTACATGCGGGGCACCGCATGCATGGATTCCAATGGGGGGGGGGGATAACCACTTCAATACAAGGCATTTTCACCCCCTTCCTGCCCAGGCCAATTTTCAGCTTTCAGCGCTGTCACGCTTTGAATGACAATTGCACGCACGGTCATGCGACGTTGTACCCAAAATCAATTTTGAACATTTTTTTCCCACGAATTGAGCTTTCTTTTGGTGTTATTAGATCACCTCTGCGTTTTTAATTTTCTGCGCTATAAACAAAAAAAGACCGACAATTTTGAAAAAACACTATATTTATTACTTTTTGCTATAAGAAATATCCCAATTTTTTTTAAAAACTATTTTTTCCTCAGTTTAGGCTGATATGTATTCTTCTACATATTTTTGGTAAAAAAAATCAATAAAACAATAAGCGTATATTGATTGGTTTGCCCAAAAGTTATAGCATCTACAAAACAGGGGATAGATTTATGTCATTTTTATTATAATTTTTTTTTTTACTACTAATGGCGGTGATCTGCGATTTTTATCATGACTGTGACATTGTGACGGACAGATCGGACACTTTTGACATTATTTTGGGACCAGTGACATTTATAAAGCAATCAGTGCTATAAAAATGCACTGATTCACTGTATAAGGCCTCATGCACACGGACGTTTTTACAGCCGCTTTTTTGAGCATTTTTTTGCAGCTTAAAAACCCCTGTCTATGTTGGCTTCATGCCCTACCTGTAAAAATGCTCTAACGCTGATAAACGCTCAAAAACGCTCAAAAACGTTGATTACCAACGTTGTTTAACGTTTTTGATCCATTGAAAAAAAAAATTTTTTTAAAAAATGCAAAAAAATGCTAATGTGGAAAAACGCTAAAAAACAATAATAAACGCTAAAAAAACGCTATTGCAAAATCGTTGAAAAAAGCTGAAAAAAGTTTTTAAAAAATCACTGCAAAGCTACTGGCGTTTTCATACCGTTATTTTAACATCCCGTGTGCATGAGGCCTAAATATCACTGGCAGGGAAGGGGTTAACACTAGGGGGCACTAAAGGGGTTAAATGTGTGTCCTAGGGAGTGGTTGTAACTGTGGGGGGAGGGGACTGATGAGGGGAGGAGTTTGATCGGTGTTCCTATATACAAGGAACATACAGTCAGTTCACCTCTCCCCTGACAAGACGTGGATCTGTGTGTTTACACACACAGATCCACGTCCCTGCTCTGTGATGAGCAATCACGGGTGCCCGGCGGACATCGCGGCCGCCAGGCATGCGCATCGGGTCCCCAATGATGTGGCAAGCGTGCGTGCGCGCCGGCGGCGGCAGAGGACTTCATATGATGCCCACCCGGAGGGGGGAAGGGTTCCTGCGGCCGTCATTTTACTATGGCCCTGTATGGAAGTGGTTAAGCATGTGATTAGAGCCAGAGGCTCTAATAGGCCTCAAACATGGTGGTATTGGGGCGCAGAGCACTGTGCTCCAAGTCCATCCAGTTGTTTGACAATAGCGAATGAACATTCGCTATTTTCACACTGATTCTCCTCCTGGCCAATCAGGAAGCGTGTCCTAAAACCCGTCACCCGATTGGCTGAAAGGACAGGCGATCCCATTGAACTCCTAGGAGGAGGAGGGAGGAGACGCGCACAAGCCACCATGATCCAAAGGAGGAGGAGACGCGATGGAAGCCGCTGTTGCTCGTAGGACGCGCTGCCCGCCTGCTACCTAGATTGGGTAAGTGCGGGGCTTTGATGTCTGACCAACCATCCTCCCACATGGGGGGGGGGTTGCCCCCAGGGGGATGCTGCCGGCCGACCGGCCAGAGGGGGTGGTTGTTTGCTGCCCCACCCCCCCAAAAAAAAAAAACACCAGCCACCACTGCATTTCATCTTAACTAACTTTTAGGTAACCAACAGTGACTGTAGCATATGCACCCAGCTTCAGGTATTCCTAAAAGTGAAGCAAAGAAATGAAGAGCATCTTCACAGTAAGTAATGCTAGGGGCCCCTGAGCATTGGCGTGCGCACAGGGTGTGCCAGGTGTGCCTGGGGCACACCCTAATCACCCTGTGTGGCACATATTCCCCCTGTTTAAACCCCTGATATTTCAGCAAAGCCCCCTAACGAGGATCCTAAAAAAAATTGTAAAAAAAAAATTAAAAAAATAATAAACAATAAAATAATAAAAATAAAAACTACGAACACCATCCACTGCCCTACTGACATCGTCCACTGCATCGTATACACATGCATGTGTTTGAGCTTTGAGGTGCACACCCTAATGCAATAGGCTATGCACACCTATGCCCCTGAGGATCCAATCCTCACTACTACTACTATGTTAATGACACTGATTGATACTGCAACCTCACAGTCGTCCCAAAAATATCCCCACGAAATGATGATTTAGTAATTTAGCTTTGAAAGATGGCCATTAGTCATTCCTATATGTTATTCATACAGTGAGTCAGTTTTTTTATCTGAAGTCACCATGTGTGGCTTTTACACTGTGTGAGGATTAACCATAGCTGAACAGGTATTAGAGCTGAATTAATCCCTTTGAAAAGTGTGTTAGCATGGATTAAGCTCACAAAATTATCATTCTTCTGTATCCTGTTTCACTTACTGTGTCTATTTTTTAACAGGAGCAACATGAAAAAAAGAAAAATAAACTGAAAAAACGATTTTATTTTTCCCACCAGCAGAATGCACCAACTTTTCTGCACCTGATCAGTGAAATCAAGTAACCTGGAAAATCAGGACTGTCAGGAAAATCCTCCGTCTCACTTGTGGTGGAATCTTTAAAGTCTTCCAAGCAGAAAAGGCCTGACATGTAATTATCACCCGTATTAAAGCACTTGTAACATAGCACCTGCAGATAACAGAGCAAGTGGGGCTTAACGTCATCCCCTAGTCTTTACTGCTGTAGGCTGATGTCTTATCTTGAAAAATGCCAACACTCCCTCTAAGGATCAAAGTGTACTTATAGAAGTGACCTTTTTACAGGACCGGTTTCTCCCAATGCCACAGTATAATATTAGCAAGTGCTTTTTAACAGATCTAGGTGATATAAATCATTATTATTATTAAAGTGTTTGTAAAGACAAAGCTTTTTTTTACTTTTGGATAGAATGTGAAAAGATTAGAACTGCTGTGAGGTTTTATTGGCTTTGTATCTCTGCTGGGGAGATCCATAGCAGATGCGGTGATGATCCTTGTCTCTGGTACAGAAAGGGATGGTTCAGGGATAAGCTATGGTGTGTTTGGATCCTAGTCCAAACCCGCCTTAGCTATCCCGCCAGGAAGCTGTCACAGCACCCTGCCAATCATAAGCGGCCGGGGTATTCCACACAGCCACACGTAAACACGCCCCTTGTGGGGTGGTATGCCTTAGCAGCCCATAATTGGTGGTGTGCCGTAACAGCTTCCTTGTGGGATAGCTCAGGCAAGTTTGGACTAGGATCCAAGCATGGCTGAGCTCATCCCTGCTAATGGGAAATCCAACATTTTTTGAGTTGTGACACAAAAAGGTAGAAGGAAATCTTTCAATGGGATTACCTATTTGGATGACAACTGTTTAAGAAGGGATATCTTCTCACTTTGAGAAGATCTTCTCTACCTTCTGCCTTGTTTCTTGATGTGAAATGAAAAAAAATTGTCATTACATACACTTTAAATACACACGTTAATGAATTTAAAACACCATACTTGTTTTCAAATTGAGAAGTCATATTTTAGGGTTCTAATAGACATGATGGGGTTGATTTACTAAAGGCTAATATACTGTGCACTGCAAGTACACTTGCTCCAGAGCTTAGTAGACATGTGCAATTCGTTTCGTAACGAATCGAAATTCGGACGAATTTTGCAGCTTTCGGACAATCGGATGCATCCGAATGCCCGAATAGAAAAATAACGACTTTCAACTAATACGAAAGAAATTATAGCGGATATAACGAATTAATTCTACATGATTCGGTAATTCGTTAGAGATCTAATGAAACAAAAGCTCAACGCAAATTAAATCTTATACCGCTTACACACGTTCGGACTTTTCGACCGGACCAGTGGACAATCCGATCGTGTGTGGGCTTCATCGGACCTTCAGCGGACTTTTCCAGTCGAAAATCTGACGAACTTTAGATTTGGAACATGCTTCAAATCTTTACGTCGTAACTCCACCGGACCCAGAAATCCGCTCATCTGTATGCCAGTCCGACGGACAAAAACCCATGCTAGGGCAGCTATTGGCTACTGGCTATCAACTTCCTTATTTTAGTCCGGTGTACGTCATCACGTACGAATCCGTCGGACTTTGGTGTGATCGTGTGTAGGCAAGTCCGTTCGTTAAAAAGTCAGTCGGAAGTCCGTCAAATATCCGTTGAAAGTCCGTCGGAAAGTCCATCGGACCAGTCCGGACGAAAAGTTCGCCTGTGTGTACGCGGCTTTACAGTCCAATCAGCTGATTCATTTTGTGCTGGAGGTTGAATTACTGGCAAAGTGCATTCCTGAGAAGTGAGAAGGGTGTTGTATCGTATTTGAGCAGAGGAGAAGAGATATTGTCATTGTGTGTGTTAATAGATTCAATATACCTACATACATAAATATCGAATTTCAACTAAATTCAAAGAATTTCAAAGAAATTATAGCGGATATAACAAATGAATTCAACATGATTCGAGATTCAGTATAACGAATATTGCCACTCTACAGAAATAACGAATTATCCGAAAACGAATTAACGTAACATAACGACTATAACAGAACGAAATTATGTATTTTACGAATGATAACAAACCGAAACTAAACTAAATTTCCCATTGTGTACAAGTCTAGAGCTTAGTAAATTAGGTAAAGCTTCACTTTGCAAAAAATACCCAATCACATGCAAGGAAAATAAAAAAAAACAGCATTTTTTCTCGCACATGATTGGATTATAAAAATCAGCAGAGCTTCCCTTTATTTTAGAGATCTAGAGCAGCTGCACTTGCAGTGCACTGTATATTTGCCTTTAGTAAATTAACCTTGATGTGATAATTAGGAAATCTTTTCTGATCATTGTTGTTCTCTACCTCCAAGATAAGAGGAGGCAGTAATTTGTAGGTGTGTGGAAAAATGTAGCGCTCACAAAATATGTGCACAAATAATAAGTGCAATGAAGTGGAAAAATATATATTGAGTCCAACATGTAAATAAAAAATAAACAATGGTGTAACTGTGAGTCTCTGACCACAAATCCTAGCTAGGAAATGAGAAAAAAAACAAGTAGAAGTCCTCAAACAATGAACTGTGAATCTTCTTGGCGTGCAAGGAATGATGTGAAACATCCACAATGGTGAATCCGGAAAGTGAAATAAATAAGGTACTCTTGCCAGAGCAGGTGGACCCGGATGTCAGCGACACCAAATCATAAAAGCTTAAATGATCAAATCAGTGCCTCTCTCCGATGGGGGTAGAGGTTCAGGGTCTTCCACGGATATCTCCAAACGACCTCAATGAACTCGACCCGACCAGGAAGGCAACATCTTGAAAGGAACCTCCACAGCAGCTCTCATCAAAAAAACTGTGTATGTGAAAGATGAGAGGGGGGCTCCAATAGTGCGGGTCAAAAAGGTAAGTTTATTAAAACCATAATGACAGATAAAAGTGATCACAATAAATAAATAGCATTGTAGGGAGCAGGAAGCGTAGACCAACGCGTTTCGTCCAAGCGGGACATCTACAGGGGCTTATGCGGTTTTAATAAACCTACCGGGTCCACCTTCTCTGGTAAGAGTACCTTATTTATTTCACTTTCCGGATTCACCATTGTGGATGTTTCACATTATTCCTTGCACGCCAAGAAGATTCACACTTCACTTGTTTGTTTTCCCATTTCCTAGCTAGGATTTGTGGTCAGAGACACACAGTTACACCATTGTTTATTTTTTATTTACATGTTGGACTCAATATATATTTTTCCACTTCATTGCACTTATTATTTGTGCACATATTTTGTTAGCGCTACATTTTTCCACACCCCTTGTATTGAATTTTGTCACATTTTAGTGTAGCAGCTGCTATATTTAGTTTACATTTTTGCGCAGTATTATTTCACCTTCCAGTAATTTGTAGGTGCTGTAACTGTTCTATTCTTCTTCTGCAAGCCAGAGTTGCCTGGGGGTGGTGAGATGGTGCCAGCATATCTAACCGATCTCCTAAATTTATGGCTACCTTAAGGAAAATATAAGTAAAGATTTACCCTTTCATTAAGAGCCCTTGCACACTGGGGCGGTTTGCAGGCGCTATTGCGCTAATAATAGCGCCTGCAAACCGCCCCGAAAGTGCCGCTGCTGTCATCCCAGTGTGAAAGCCCCGAGGGCTTGCACACTGGAGCGATGCGCTGGCAGGACGGTAAAAAAAGTCCTGCCAGCAGCATCTTCAGAGCGGTGAAGGAGCGGTGTGTATACCGCTCCTTTACCGCTCCTGCCCATTGAAATCAATGGGACGGCGCGGCTATACCGCCGGCAATGCGCCTCTGCAGAGGCGCTTTGCGGTGGTATTTAACCCTTTCTCGGCCGCTAGCGGGGGGTAAAACCGCCCCCGCTAGCGGCCGCATACCGACGGTAAAACGCCGCTAATAATAGCGGCGTTTTACCGCCGACGCCGCCCCCCGCCCCAGTGTGCAAGGGCTCTAAAACATTTTGGAAAACAAAATAACAAAAATGCTTAACACTTTATTAGTATCAAGGCTATAACAGGGCCATCCATTACCTTCAGGACAGCTACAATTCATCTTGGAATGCTGTTGCACAAGTCCTAAAGTGTCTGTAGAGGAATTTTACAGTACCATTCTTCAAGTGGAAAAAACCTCTGGGGAAAGTAAAAATATGCTTTATTCTCTATTCTCAAGATCTTGCCTTAAGGGAATGATGACTCCCCTGCCTTTTTTTAACCACCTCAATACCAGGCACTTTCATCCCCTTCCTGCCCAGGAAAATTTTCAGCGCTGTCGCACTTTGAATGACAATGCGAATGGTTATGCAACACTGTACCCAAATTAATTCTTAATCATTTTCTGCACTCAAATGGAGCTTTCTTTTGGTGGTATTTAATAACTGCTGGGTTTTTTATTTTTTACAAAAAGAAAGAAAAAAGACCGAAATTTAAGAAAAAAAAAAGTTTTTCTTTTGTAAATAAGTAATTTTTCTCCTTCACTGATGTGCGCTGATGAGGCTGCAGTGATGGGCACTGATAGGCTGCACTGACCTGCACTGATGAGGTGGCATTTATGGGCACTGATGAGGTGGCACTTATAGGCACTGATTAGGTGGCACTGATGAGGAGGCACTAATATGCCGCACTGATGGGCACTGATATGCGGCACTGATGAGCACTGATAGGCGGCACTTGTGGGCACTGATAGGTGGCACTGATGGGTACTAATTGGCAGTACTGATGGGCACGGATAGGCGGCAATAATGGGCACTGATGGGCAATACTGATGGGCATTGATGGGTAGCACTGATGAGCAGGCACAGAAAGGCAGCACTGACTGGCATCACTAATGGACACTGATTGGTGTCATTGATGGGCACTGATTAGTGTCACTGATGGACACTGATTGGTGGCACTGGGGGGCTTTACTGTAATCAGGGCACTGATGATCAGTGCCCTGATTATCTGTCCAGGGGTCCCCTTCGAGGAGATGCCACTGATCGGCTCTCCTCTCCACGGTGGCAAGTGGTTAAAGTGATTATAAACGATCACCTTATAAAACAACCCATTCAGTTTAAAATAGAAATGAAATGCAAACATTTTCGTACAGATATAAAAAAAAAAATATTAATACCTTTTTTCCCTTTTTTTTAAGTAATCACATTCCCTCTATTCCCAGCTGCATAAGAGCTGTGGGGAGGAGAAGCAGCAGCACACTCAGCTTCCCAGTGAATGGCTTTGCACAGCTAGAGAACTGACCACGGTGTGCTCTCCTGCTTAGTGTGGTCAATTTTTAATAAGAAAGCAGAGGGACTGGAAGGAACACCAGGGATTTCACACAAAGGAAGCAAAACAAAGGGAACAGGATACTTTTCCCATACAAGTACATGGTACAGCAGGCACATATTAGGATTATGAAGTGTTAGGGTAGCAAGCGCTTTAACACTTACCCCCTCCCAAGTGTAAACCTTTTCAGATATGTTAAATAAGGCAAAAGATGACTACATGACTGTTTTTTATATGTGTATAATACAAGCAGTTTCCTGAAATTGCCAGATCTGACATTGAAAATGTTGAGAGGAGGCTGTACACAAATGAGCAGGTTGCACAGTAAAGAATTCAGGGACAGGTAAATATATAACGTGGAGGGTTACTGATGATGGGGATTATACTCCAATAAGTTTAGCTGGACTAAAATTGCTGTTCAAATGGTTGTGTAACCCTAGAAAACCTTAAAAGAATTGTTCATAACATTATAACATGTGTATCTGCATTGAGCCTTTGAGCTTAGTCTCACACCTATCCTTGCTCCCATACTACAGCTTTGTCTGCTACATTAATTTAGCCCGACGTTAGGTAATAATCTAGATTGGCCTCCTGTCGTCTTGAACAGCTTCTTTAGAAATTTTTTTACTGCCATTTTAAAGTAGAAATTGGCTCAAAGCTAAATTTGTTTTTCTGTCTAATAACCATAAATATTATAATATGATTGTGCAACCTATTTTCACTCTCCTCTCTCTGACTCCAGCTGATGCAGTGTTCCTTTCCTTCTGCTTTTCAATTACTCCTTCAGAGTCATGCACACCCCCAACCATCCCATATTCTGCCGGACTGTACCTGGATTATAACATAATCCCAGTGTGCCCCAGGTCCAGACTTTGTCCCAGAACTCCCAACTCCAGCTCTAATGCCACTATGTTAAATAAAAAAATTAAATATGTAGCAAGGTCCCAGGCCTCCCCTAGTCTAATGAGAACCTTTAGAGCCAAAAACTGCTGACATCCTTCCATATAGAGTGGGTTGTAAGGCATAGTGGGTGTAATGCAAGTTAGATTCATGGGCACCAGACACTTCTTGAATTCAAAGAGATTTTATTTATCTTAAACAGAACTTTGGGAGAGCGGGATTAGGGCCAGGACACCCTTAAGTAGTTGCAATGTTAATTGGCAGACTCCGAGACTTCTACAGGTAGACAGCCATGCAGGGAAAGGCATCCAGCAAGATGCCACATCTGCATGTGTAGAAATGCTGTCTCCTATGGCAACAGTTTTTAACAGTTTCTAACACAAGGTGTAACAGTTCCTTCACTTCCACTACAACCACTTCTTGTAGTTCTTCAACCCACTGAGCTCCCAGTCTCTCTCTCACTGCCACTGAATCCCTTGAGCTCTTCCAATCTTCACTGTAGTATCTTCCTCAAGCGTCACCTCCGCTTCTCTGCTGGGTCCCTAGCTTGGCTCTCCAGATACTTATCAAGCTTCACCCCACGGACCTGCTCGGTCCCTGGCTTGACTCACAAGGCTGCTCTGCAAGTGTCACCTCCGCTGCTGGGTCCCTGGCTTGACACCTGTTGAAGATTCCCAATTCTTCACCGGCCCCGTTTGGTGAGAATTTTTCTCTGGTACTTGCTTCAGCTACTCACTGTGGTCCCTGGTAATAAGGTGGTTGGTCCCTTAGTGATGACAGCTTCCCCTCTACCTCCAACAACAACAGGTCTTGCTTCTGGATAGGCCCTCAGACAGCCTAGCAGCCAGATGTGCCCGGGATAGGCCCAAACTCCAGCCTAGCAGCCCGGGCAGAACAACACACGTCCACCCAGACAGCCGTCCAGATGGCACAGAACCCCCATCACCTGACTCCACCCAAATATATAGGTTCTCCCAGCAGGCCAAGGGATTCAAAAAAGCCCCTGCCTATTGGCTGAGATAACCCATATACTCCTAATCTATTGGTACTGGACATTTTTTCTCCACTTCGCCAGACAATTTTTCTTTACTTGACCATCAACAATGAACATTTTTTTTTCCTTCTACTAATCCCAGGGCTTTTTTTTCTTTCAAGGACCACGTTGACATCTGGCATGGGGACATTTATATTTACTTCCCAGTAGCCATCAATATAAGGAGCCATATGATACATACTCCCTACTGTTGCGGTCTGCATATTATGTTGTGCATTGTCCTGACTGCTACGATCTGTGCTGAGTAATACATTACATAGACCTGACCATTGGTATGCGCAGCTTATTGCCTTAGGGTGCGCACCCCAGAGCACAAACACATATGCCTGTATATCAGCAGTGCAGTGGACGGCATCAGTAGAGCAGAGATTGGTGTCAGTAGGACAGTGGATGGTGTCAGAAGGGCAGAGATTGGCTTCAGTAGGACAGTCAACGGTGTCATTTTTTTTTTTTTTTTTACTATTTTTTATTATTTTTTACATAATTTTTTACAATAATGTTTTTTTTTTGTTTTTTTTTTTAATAGTTTTACTAGGAGCCCTGTTGGAGGGCTTTGGTGAAACATCAAGTGTCTAAACATACCCATGATGTCTTACTTTCGATTCAGAGAGAAGGATTGAGGAAAGAGATTCCCTAGTCCTTTTCTCTACAGCCTTAGTTTCACTGGACAGTGAATGAATGGAAAGTGCTCTGTGCTGAGCAGCTTCCTGTTCATTTACAAACTGAAGCATAGTAAACATAGTTACCGCAGTGATTAGGGTGTGTACAGGCACATCCGGCACACCCTCTGCGCACGCCTATGGACCTGTCCCCTTCACTCTATACACTATGTTGTGTGTTACATAGTCCTGACCAAAATGTATATTTTCTCAACAGTTGCTTGTTGCTTGGTAGTTTGCAGCTATCGAAGTTCATTCTTTAAAGCGGAGTTCCTCCTTCCCCTCTAAAAATTAAAAGTCAGCAGCTACATGTACTGTAGCTGCTGACTTTTAATATTAGGACACTTACCTGTCCTGGAGTCCAATGATGTCGGCACCGCAGCTGATGTTTCCATCGGCTGTAGGGTGCTGCCGCCTCCACTGCTGATAAGGGAATCCGGCAATGAAGCATTACGGCTTCACAGCCGGGTCCCTGCAGCGCATTTGCGAAGTGCGGCTGCTCTCTCCTACTGGCCCGATAGTAGGCGAAGGAGGAGGGAGGAGGAGGGGGCCAAACTTCTGATGTAGCTTGCCGCGGCGAGGTATGATAGACGTGGGGACAGGGTACCTGTCGAAAAGTTGCCAATGCCAGAGGGGGGAGGAGACAGATAAGCGAAGGTTCCAATTTTGGGTGAATCTCTTCTTTAAGTAGGTTCAGGTAGGCTCATACAAGTGTTACCTCTTTATGTATATTCTCTTTTTTTTCTTTTGGTTTACATAAAAGAGACTTGTATTCACAGCACAGTAATTATTTTGTGGGTATAAGGACTGCAGACAGTGTGTAACATATATAATATATAGATTCAGACTCTATTCAGCATGGTTCATCTTTTCTGTCCTAAGGTGTCCCTCTTTTTCAAGTTCCAAAGAGGTATGAGTCATATACAAAAGAAAAAATGTTCTACTGTATATATTTCTACAGAAATTCAATTACAGGGTGCAGGACTCAGAAACATTGTGCCATTTGCCCTCTAGTGGATTGATTAGGAACATATGATGGAATGAACACTGGAAGCTTAGATCACACTGCATTCATGTTCAGAAAAAGCAATGAGAATATTGCCGCATACACACGATCGGAATTTCCGACAACAAATGTTCAAAGGGAGCTTGTTGTCGGAAATTCCGACTGTGTGTAGGCTCCATCAGACTTTTTTTGTCGGAATTTCCAACAACAAAAATTTGAGAGCTGGTTCTCAAATTTTCCGACAACAAAATCCATTGTCGGAAATTCTGAGCGTATGTAGACAATTCTGACGCACCAAATTCCACGCATGCTCTGAATAAAGTACGAGAAGGAAGCGCTTGGTCTGGTAAAACTAGCGTTCATAATGGAGATTGCACATTCATCACGCTGCAAATTTTTAAATCTTTTAATGCAGCACATTCTCTTCTTCTTTATTTTTTTTTTTTATTTTTTTTTTTTTAATCTTTATTTAAATTTTTCACAAGGCCATACAAAACGTGAGAGAGTAGCCAAAAAAAAAAAATAGACAAAAACATTCAGTAATCCCAACATCATCTCTCAGAAACCTCCCCACTACCCACCCTCCCCTCCCCGTACCCCACCCCCCTTCCCCCCCGCAGACATCTGTTTCTGTTTCCTTTACTAGGGTGAAACTACTGGAATACCCCTTGGGGTCGGATTACTTCATCGTCAATTCGGCATAAGAGAGCGAATTCCTAAAGGTCGTCCAAATTGCCCATCTTCCTCCCCTCGACGCATCATCTTTAAATAACCCGTCTTTCTCCCCTTTCTCTAAAATATGTATTTCCTGTATTTTGAGCAACCAGTCTCTGACCTTAGGGCCTTCAGTATTCTGCCAATTCTTGGGAATTTCACTTTTTGCTATATTTAATAGTACTGGGATTATAGACGTATTGTACTCCCGATTGCCTCCTTCCGAGCTGTGGAACAGACATATCCATGGGTCATATGGTATTGATTTACCCGTTATCATCTTAATTATTTGAATTACTTTCTCCCAAAACTTTTTGACCACTGGGCAGCTGCACCAAATATGAGCCATGGATCCCGGCATCTCACATCCCCTCCAACAATTAGGCGACCTATCTGGTTGGTATTTATTGATCTTTACGGGCGTGGCGTACCATCTGGATAGGCATTTATAGTTTGACTCTATCGTTTTTATGTCAGTTGCCGTGCTGTGTGTAGCTGTTAATATGTTGCCCTTTGCATTTTCTTCTAATGGTACCCCTAAGTCCTTCTCCCATTTCTTAATGAATGGCGGCGTTTCCAACTCCTCCCTGATCGATAATATTTTATATATGGCCGACATATATCCTTTCAGCTTATTACTGTTAAATATCTTCTCTATTGGTAATAAATTGTTTTCTTCCCTTATCGGAGCCGGGAGACTTTTAACAAAGTGCGAAAGTTGGGGCGTATCGCCATCCATTGAGTCTCATTAGCTCTCTACGTGTGTCTAAGTGCTCGTAAGTGCCTATTTTCCCTTTCTTCATAATGTCTTTAACTTGTGTTTTGTTGTTTAAGATCCAGTTACCCCCCACTTCCTCCATCCCCGGGGGGAACAACTCGTTATTTTTTAAAAAAATTAATGGTGAATTGTACTCCCACCCATTTAATGTGTGCATCCAATCCCAAATTTTAAAAGTGTGTTGTGTAATAGTGTGTGTGTTTGGACCTAGTGTTCTACAACGAGGGGGATTCCAAAGTACATTGTTCAAACGTGCTCCACTTAAACCTATCTCCAGGTTGACCCACCTTTTGGTGGTCTCTCCCTTGACCCAATCAACTGCCCGTGCAATTACTATTGCGTTATGATATTTTTTGAAGTCGGGGAGGGCCAGCCCCCCTTGTGCTTTCCCTCTATATAATTCTTTGTGTGCAACTCTAGATTTCTTATTCTTCCAGATAAATCCCTTTATTATTTGTGTTAACTTTTTAAAGTAAATTTGAGGCAATGGGATAGGCAACATTTGCATCTTATAAAATACTTTTGGGGCCAGCACCATTTTCACTGAATTGATTCGCCCTATCCATGAGATCGGGCAGTGACCCATCCTCTTAGCTTCTGTTCGGACTTCGTTCAGCAGAGGCACAAAGTTTAGGGCGTATGTCCTCTGCACAGAGTTCGACAACTTAACCCCCAAGTATTGGATATTGTCCCTTACTGGAAAGTGGAAAGTGTCCCTAATCCAGATCTCGTCCTTCTTTTCCATGTTGCCATTCAAAGCTTCAGATTTTCCCAGGTTGATCTTATAATTTGATAACTCACTATATTTCTTAACAACCGATAATACATTAGGGATCGAAATCCTCGGATTTGAGATGTATAAGAGGACATCATCGGCATATGCAGCCAGTTTGTGTTCCTCTTTCCCTACTGTACACCCCTTAATGTCCGGATTTTTTCGGAAGGTAGCTAGCAAAGGCTCCAATGTCAACACAAATAAGAGGGGGGACAACGGACAGCCCTGTCTAGTGCCGTTTTTCATTTCAAACTGAGCTGAGGGGGTGTTGTTAACTTTAACAAAAGCGGAGGGGTGGTCGTATAGAGCTTTAATCCATTTTAACATTTTTTCTCCCACCCCCATGGCTTCCAACGTTTTGAACATGAAACCCCAGTCTACCCTGTCAAAGGCCTTTTCGGCGTCAATTGACAGGAATAGACCTGGGGTTCCGTTGCTCTTAAAGGCCTCTACCAGGAGCATGGACCGCACCCCATTATCTCTGCTCTCTCTCCTGGGGACAAAGCCCACCTGGTCCGGGTGGACCAGATGCGCCATTCTCCCCTTAAATCTGGATGCGAGCACTTTTGCGTACAGTTTAATGTCTGCATTTATAAGCGCTATAGGTCTATAACTGGAGCAGAGGGTGCGGTCCTTGCCCTCCTTAGGGATCAGGGTCACTGCCACCAGCAGGGCACCTTCACTCATCTCTCCCTGGGATCCAAGCTCATTCCAAAGCCTACACATCCTCGGGATCAGCGTTTCTCCAAATGTTTTGAAGAAGGCAGCTGTAAAGCCGTCTGGGCCTGGGCTTCTCCCAGAGGGAGTAGATCTCAGGGCGAGACGAATTTCTTCCTCTGTTATGGGTCTGTCAAGGTCTTTTGAGTCCATTTCGGACAATTTATTAAGCCCTGCCTCTGTAAGGAAGGCCTCTGCTCTTTTATTACTCCCTCTGCTGCAACCTGTTTTACTCACTGAGTATAGGGATGTGAAGTAATGCCTAAATTCTTCTCCAATTTCCCCCGAGGCGTATTTCAATACTCCATTTTTATTTTGAATCTTATCTATAAAATTTATGTCCCGTTTTTTCCTCAAAATTTTGGCCAGGTGTTTTCCTACTTTATTACCCCACTTGAATTTTTCTCTTGTATATCTGTTCGTTATGTGTTGCGTCTCCTGTTCCATTAAGTCCCTTAATTCGTCTCTCTTGGTGGTTAGTTGCATCAGTAGTGTCTTATCTGGGCCTCTATAGGCTTTGTGTAACTGCTCTATCCTAAAAATTTCTGCAATGAGAGCTTTTTTTCTTTTTATTCTTTCTTTTTTCTCCCCTGCGCCTATCGAGATCAGTATCCCTCTTATGTACGCCTTAAAGGTTTCCCAGACCATCGTCCCCCGTGTTTCGCCCGTATCATTGGTTAGGAAAAAATCATCTATATCCTGCTGGATTCTTTCTACGTTTTTGGGATCTTTAATTAGGTTCTCATTTAGGCGCCAAGTAAACGGAGGTTTATGCACTTCTTTTAGTTTTAATTTCATCGTAACGGGGGCGTGGTCTGACAGTGATCGGATCCCAATCTTGGTCTCTACTACTGAATCCACCAATCGATGATCCACCAGGAGATAGTCCAATCTGGAGTGTGTGTTATGCACGGGGGAGAAAAAGGAATAATCCCTGACCCCCGCATGCTGAATCCTCCACATGTCTAACAACTGACATTCATGCAGTTTTTTCCCAACTCTTCGCAGGGTGTCTTTACTCATCCCCCGTGCATTTGATGAGCTATCTAGTGGTGGGTCAAAACAGAAATTGAAGTCCCCTGCTGCGATCACCTCCCCTTCTCTAAATTCCAGTAACTCATTTAGGACCCTCATCAAAAATTTTGATGGGTCTCTGTTCGGGCAGTAGATATTGGCAAGGGTGAGGATTCTCACTCCTATCCTAATTTTCAAAAACAGGAATCGCCCCTCAGGGTCACTCTTCCTATCTATCAAGCGGAAATTAACATTTTTCCCGAAACCAATTGCCACCCCCTTTGCTCGCTTTGTTGGAGAATCACTGTAGAACCAAGATGGGAGGTATTTAGAATAGAGTTTTATATTTGCATCCCACGAAAAATGGGTTTCCTGTAAAAAAACTACCTCTGCTCTGTGGTGGTACAGCTCTCTTAGTAGTTTATGTCTCTTGTTAGGGGAGTTTAGGCCCCTAACATTGTATGTTAAACATAAAAAGTCCATTTGACCAAAACCTTGTGCCTTATTTGCAACTTTATGGAAAAAAAACGAGCTCTATGAGTTTTCTGTCTGCACAGGGCGACACCCCCCCTAGCCCCCCCTCCTCCCCCCAACCCCCCCTCCTGTCCCCACCTCCCCATCCCCCTCCACATCTCCCTCCCTCCCCCCCCCCAACCCCCCTCCCCCCCCCACCATTACTAGGCAAATGGATCGCAGGGCGGCCATCTCTGAGCGCCCACTCTGCGACCGATGTGCCCTGGGGTGGGTCCCGGTGAAAGGAGGCTGCGGTGACTACTCAAACCTTTATAACTTGCGCCTGTTCCCTCCCTCTTTTTCCCTCCCCCGCCCCCCCGCGCCCCCAGCCAAACCCCCCACACTCACCACCTCCCCCTCCCCCCCCAAGTACACTACGGGAAGACACTTTCAGGGATGATAGGGACCCCAATTTCTAGTTTCTCACAGAAGTCCTGTAAGTCCTCCATTTGTCTCAAATTACAAGTCCTGCCCTCTTTTGCTACGTTCAGGGACAACGGGAACCCCCATCTATACTTTAGGTTTGCATCTCTTAGTAAGTCCAGCAGTGGCTTCAGCTGTCTCCTTCTTGCCAATGTACCGGCGGATAAATCAGAAAAAATCTGTATCTCTTGTTTGTTGAATTTGACCGGCCGGGCCCCTCTTAGTTTACTCCAGATATTGGCTTTGTCCTCAAATTGATGAAATTTCACAATGATATCTCTGGGTGCATCTCCTCTTAGGTTATGAGGTTTCCTGATCCTGTGGACACGGTCGATTTTCAGTTCACTATCCAGGTTTCTTCCCAAGAGGGGATTGAAAAGCTCTTTACAGACTAAAAACAGGTCCTCATCTCTGTGCTCAGGCAGTGATCTAATTCTTAAATTTTGTCGTCTGTTTTGGTTTTCTTGTTCTTCCATCTTATAAAGCAGCTCTCTGTGTCCCCTCTGTAGTGTTTTTACTTGTTTTTTTAACATGGCTATTTCTCCACCTTGCTGTTCCACCCCCCTCTCCATCTCCTCCACTCTTGCTAGGAGGTGTCCCATGTCAGTTCTTACATTCAAGATTTCTGCTTTAATTACTTTTTCTAGATTTTCAAACATATCTTGAATCTCCATTTTTGTGGGGAGCGCCTCTCTTGTTGGATCTGCCTCCATATTTAAAGCTGGAAATCCTTCCGCAAATGTCCCAGTGGTAGCTGCCCCCCCCTGGGCTCCTTTGCTTTTGGTAACAGCCTTTTTTCTATCTTTAGCTTCCTTTGGCTCTTGTTGTTTATTATCCGTGCTTGGGCTTTTCAGAAACTTTTGAATAGTACTCGAGTTCAGACTGTCTCTAGATTTATTGGGGTCCGTCGATCTTTGGGGGCGCCCTCTCATGTTCAACCCCGCTCCCCCCTGGCCGCCTGAGCCTTGATTGACCTAATTAGGTCCCACCACCTGTTGTTACAGTCTGGCTCAAGGCTCCGCTTCTACCAGTGCAGGGACTTTAACACAGGGGTGGATACCCAACCCGGAGGCCCTCACTTTAGAGAGGGCACGATAGTGCACCCAACGTGTTGTTCAGATTAAATTAACTGGTCTAACCCGGCTTTTAACAATGTTCTATCGTTGGGGCGGGAGCCCAGACGTCTCCGACCGCGGTCTCCCTTAGACCCAGCTTAGGTCCACCTTTGAGAGAAATGCAAAAAATATTATGTCCTTGGGGGGTGCTTATGATTTAGAGTCGCTCGGGCTACCCGAGCACCTTCTTAGCGATATCAGGTAAGTAGCATACCCCCACTTTAATTTACATAATGTCCACTCTAATCGCAGCAATGGTATAATGTTTACAACTCTTCTTGTACCCTTTGCAATGCTTTAGTTGGCTTTTTTTCCACACATAGTTTTAATATAGCAATTAGACCAGTTCATGTGGCATTGATATCAGCCAGGCTGATCCTACCTGACTCCAGGTGGGCTCCAGAGGACCTCTTGCAGGGACGGTATCCACGTGCCAGGGAGGGACCTTTACCAACGCCAATGCTGTGTTCAGCGTAGAGGAGTAGGAAAAAGGGGGGGGGGGGAGGCGGGGGGGAATCCTCTCCCCGCACGGTTCACCGCACTGTCAGATTGCCAGGCAGTCCTGTCTGCGCTGCCGTACTCCCTCAGATTGTCACAGCGCGAGTAATGCAGAGGAGGAGCGGATTCCGAGGAGTCCTGTGGCGACAACCTCGCGGGGGGGGGGAGACCAGAGGCGCCGGAGGTTGGTGAGGTATGTCTCCTTCCGTCTGCTGAGTCAGCCGCTCAAAGGACGGTACCGATCCCCGGTGTTCGTCGGGCGGCTTCCCCCGCTCACTCTGGTCAGCTGGCCGACGAGCCCGCCTATGGCTGGGGGGGAGGAGGAGGGGGAGAAGCGATTGACGGCCACGGTCTCTCACCCCGGGACGCTGACCTCCAGCAGCGTGCAGCTCTCACCGCTCTCATCGCCCCTGACACCGAGCCCCGCCCCCAGATCACAGCACGTTACGTCATGTCTCCCTGCGGCATACCCTGAATGTTCTCTTCTTCTTTATAATACTAGAATAATGAAGTTGTTTTGCTGCTGATATTCACACAAAGTTTTAAAAAACTGATTTATTATTTCTCGTGATCTCATGAATAATCATTTTTATTTTTTCGCCAGATCTCCAAAATAATGTTTATACCGTATATACGCAAGTATAAGTCGAGATTTTCAGCCTTTTTTTTAGGCTGAAAGTGCCCCCTCGACTTATACTCTAGTCACCGCCGTCTGCCTACATGATCAGCATGTCATGCAGGCAGACGGCGGCCAGCGTGTGATAATGCAGTTCGTAAGGCTATTCCAGCTTTCAAAAGCCGCGCCTCCTCATCGTCTGTGATAGGCTGAACACTCCATTTCCCAGCAGTCAGTGTACAGCCTATCACGGACATCCTCCTCCGTGGTATGAGAATGAGAGAATGTCCGTGATAGGCTGACCGCTGACTGCTGAGTGTTCTGCTTATCACAGATGAGGAGGAGGCGCGGCTTTTGAACAGTGGAATGGCCGCCGAACTGTATTATCACACGCTGATCGGAGGATGGAGATCACCACAGGGAAGATGGAGATCTCCACAGGGAGGATGGAGATCGCCACACGGAGGTTGCACAGGACACAGGTAGGCTGCACAGGGACACAGGACACATGCACACATGACACATACACATGTACAGGACACAGGGACACAGGACACATGCACAGGACACATACACATGTACAGGACACAGGACACAGGGACACAGGACACATACACATGTACAGGACACAGGAACACAGAACACATGCACAGGACACAGGGACACAGGACACATACACATGTACAGGACACAGGACACATGCACATGCACATGTACAGGACACAGGACACATGTACAGGACACAGGACACATGCACATGTACAGGACACAGGACACATGCACATGCACATGTACAGGACACAGGACACAGGACACATGCACATGTACAGGACACATGCACATGTACAGGACACATGCACATGCACATGTACAGGACACAGGACACATGCACATGTACAGGACACATGCACATGCACATGTACAGGACACAGGACCCATGCACATGTAGAGGACACAGAACACAGGACACAGGACACATGCACATGCACAGAATACAGGTAGGCTGCACAGGACACAGAGAGGCATGCAGCTGCAGATGGGCATTGTTGACCCTCTTTTTCCACTTACAGTAGCTGCTGCATTTCTCACCCTCGGCTTATACTCGGGTCAATAAGTTTTTCCCAGTTTTTTGTGGTAAATTAGGGGCCTCGACTTATACTCTGGTCGACTTATACTCGAGTATATACGGTAATTTTTGTTTATAGTGATCTCCTTTTTGTTTTGTTTTTATATCAAGATCTCCTGATAATTTTTTTTTTGTAGTGATCTCCATAATATTTTTTATCGTTTTGTGTGTCAAGTTATCACAACATCACTGATATCTTGTATTTTTTAACCTCAAGGAGATTGGTTGGTGTTGGTGTCCCTTGTTAATTTGACATTGTATTTTTGAAATGTACCTGCCTACTCACAAACAAACTGTCCTTTTTTAACCGCTTGCTGACCGTCCGCCGCAGTTATACTGCGGCAGAATGGCACAGGCAGGCGAATCGCCGTCATGGTACATATGTACCATAGACGGCCACCAGGGGGCGCATCAACAAATAGTTGATGTCTGCCGTGGGGATCTGAGGCTTCACAAATTCAAGCAATTTATCCAGTGCTGCCTTCCTCTTTATTCTATTAGTATAAAACGGGTTTTTCACCTGCCACAGACAGGGCAGCTCTCTGTACATATCAATGAATTGGGGGAGGAAGTTGTGATCGTTGAATCGATCCATTTTATCTGCAAGTCACAAGACAAACCCTAATGTCAGGCAAAACTTGCATAATATTGTCCCAATATAGGCTTCAATCTCTAAGCAGTATAGGCCACTGATGCCCCAAGTTAAAATTGTACCTTTGTTATCACGATCGGTGCTTCCGATACTCCTTCCACTGCTCACAGATCGTACGTATGCCTTACGCGCGTTCCACTTTATATACACTGTGCATGCGTTAAACTCCGCCCACCCCTGACCTTATTTCTAGTATATTCCCCGCCCCTTCTCATTCGGTGCAGTGGGAGATCACATGGCGGAGAAAGAACAAGTGCATGAAGACAGCAGCAGCAACGATGAAAGCCCGGAGCCACGAACGTCCTGATCCCGGAGGAGAATTAAGGCCTCAAATATGTCCTTTGTAGAGATGGTGGGCATCTTGAAGAGGGCTGACTATGATGGGAAGTATGGACGGTACCCAAACCCAAATGTGAGAAAGACCAAGATCATGACTAAAGTTGTGAAAAGTCTGCACAGGAAATTTGGGTACGACGATCCAAGAATCAATTGAAGAAATGCTGGTCAGACCTGAAATTGAGGGAGCACGATCAGTACAGAAGGATCAAAAGAGTTCTGCAAAAAAGTAATTATTTGTTGTGTGTTCCTATTATTATTATTACGTACATGCTGCTCCATGTGCTTTTCTTTACTGTTGTACTGTTTAAAATGGCAAGTTTCAGGATCGTGGGCACAGTAATCGTTCGTAGTAAACATTGTTCGTTCGCCCACTAATACGATGTTTTTGGCAGATGCAGGTTAACTACATTTGGTCATGCCTATTTATATTAAAATAAGTTTAGTACATTGTTGTCTAGATGGGTTTGTAACTAGAATGAAATGCAAACTTGATTCAGTGTAAGGAGAGGACACTCAGCAGCTGTTTACACATCTGGACGCAGGAGCACTAGTGTGGGACTCCAGAACAAACTTTTTAGGGTGTCCCACACAGGTGCTCCAGTGGATACTAGGGGTGTCTCCATGTGTAAAACTTGACCAAAACAGGTAAGTATTGTAGCTTTAGAAAGGGCAATAAAAAATGTCTTCAGCTTGGAACTCTGCCAAAAAAGACAATTCTACGACACTTCCACGCAATGTTTCATATTACTATTTCTGGCCTCAAATATCTGTGTGCTAAGTATACCTTTTTTTTATTCACATAGGGGAGAAAAGACTAGGGACATCAGAGGACACCAGAGACCCACAACCTCCTAAAGAAGGGGAAATCCCCACACCACAACCAGAGGATGTGGAGGTAGGAGAGGTTTATATAATGGGCGAAATAGTGACCACAACAGGTGAGTGTCTGAGACCACATCTTCAGGTAATAGATGTATGCCTGCATATTTATAATACATGGTGTGTTTTTTCATTTTAGGTGATGTGGATGTTGTGGAAGAAGACACTCATTTCACAAGTGCAAGTGCACAGATCCTCATCAGGGAGATCATGGTGTGCAATCGGGATTTACAGAAGATCAAGACATCAATGAAGAAGGAAGACATCAATGATGTTGAAAAAAGAGTCAAAAACATCATTGATGTTTTAGGCAGAATCTAAAACACACCAAAATTAGTCGATTTGTATATTTTTATTATTTTTCTAACTTTTTAAAAGTATATTGAAAGCCAAATTTTGAAGATGCACACAGTGTGTCAACATGTGCTACCTGCCATCACGGGATATCAGTGTATGCATTTTGTGGGTGCAACCCCTTCCTCAAGTAACTAAAGGGAAGGGGTTGCACCCCTGAAACACGTCCATTGATCCCCCATGATGGGAGCTAGCGCATGTTGACATTATGCATGGGCTCAGGAGGGAAATCCCCATTTTGACTCTCAATTTTTGTGCATCTTCAAAATTTGGCTTTCACAGGGGTGACATCACCCCATCTGATGAAGACAAGATCAACACAGTTTGGACATACTAATGTCTGATATTGCCTTCAATTTATCAAAGTTGAACTTTGTAAGTTCCTGAGTTGTGTATTGTTTTATGGTTTTAAACATGCCTGTTTACCCCAAAAAAAGGATATTTCTACTGTCAAACATAAAAATGTTATTCCAAAAATATGTTGGTTTGTTCAAAAACCCTTTTCTAACGCACATGTGAATGTGCACAGAATAAAAAGTTTTCTACTCAGCAATGTGTGGCTTCTTCTTTCACTGTGTTTACAGTGACAATGGGTGTTATTTACTACTAAAGGCAAAGCCACTTTGCACTACAAGTGCACTTTCAGTGCAGTTTCAGTGCAGTTTCAAGTGCACTTTTGCAGTGCACTTGTAGTGCAAAGTGTATTTTCCTTTAGTAAATAACACCCACAGTGCTTTAAAAATTGCCACAATCAGGCCATTTTCGTGACTCAAAAAAATTAATTCATGGTGCTGAAAATGATGAATATATTTATCAGTAATGCATTACATACATTAACAACAAAAACAAGGTGTGTGTGTAGCAGACCCACTACATAATAGTTAGCTGAAGAAGAGGTTATCACCTCATGTATCAAAGAAATTACATAGTTACATAGTTACATAGTAGGTGAGGTTGAAAAAAGACACAAGTCCATCAAGTCCAACCTATGTGTGTGATTATGTGTCAGTATTACATTACATATCCCTGTATATTGCGGTCATTCAGGTGATTATCTAATAGTTTCTTGAAGCTATCAATGCTCCCCGCTGAGACCACCGCCTGTGGAAGGGAATTCCACATCCTTGCCGCTCTTACAGTAAAGAACCCTCTACGTAGTTTAAGGTTAAACCTCTTTTCCTCTAATTGCAATGAGTGGCCACGAGTCTTATTAAACTCTCTTCTGCGAAAAAGTTTTATCCCTATTGTGTGGTCACCAGTACAGTATTTGTAAATTGAAATCATATCCCCTCTCAAGCGTCTCTTCTCCAGAGAGAATAAGTTCAGTGCTCGCAACCTTTCCTCATAACTAAGATCCTCCAGACCCTTTATTAGCTTTGTTGCCCTTCTTTGTACTCGCTCCATTTCCAGTACGTCCCTCCTGAGGACTGGTGCCCAGAACTGGACAGCATACTCCAGGTGCGGGCGGACCAGAGTCTTGTAGAGCGGGAGAATTATCGTTTTATCTCTGCAGTTGATCCCCCTTTTAATGCATGCCAATATTCTGTTTGCTTTATTAGCAGCAGCTTGGCATTGCATGCCGTTGCTGAGCCTATCATCCACTAGGACCCCCAAGTCCTTTTCCATCCTAGATTCCCCCAGAGGTTCTCCCCCCAGTGTATAGATTGCATTCATATTTTTGCCACCCAAATGCATTATTTTACATTTTTCTACATTGAACCTCATTTGCCATGTAGTCGCCCACCCCATTAATTTGTTCAGGTCTTTTTGCAAGATTTCCACATCCTGCGGAGAAGTTATTGCCCTGCTTAGCTTAGTATCGTCTGCAAATACAGAGATGGAACTGTTTATCCCATCCTCCAGGTCATTTATGAACAAATTAAATAGGATTGGTCCCAGCACAGAACCCTGGGGGACCCCACTACCCACCCCTGACCATTCTGAGTACTCCCCATTTATCACCACCCTCTGAACACGCCCTTGTAGCCAGTTTTCAATCCATGTACTCACCCTATGGTCCATGCCAACGCACCTTATTTTGTACAGTAAACGTTTATGGGGAACTGTGTCAAATGCTTTTGCAAAATCCAGATACACCACGTCTACGGGCCTTCCTTTATCTAGATGGCAACTCACCTCCTCATAGAAGGTTAATAGATTGGTTTGGCAAGAACGATTCTTCCTGAATCCATGCTGATTACTGCTAATGATATCATTCTTATTACTAAAATCTTGTATATAGTCCCTTATCATCCCCTCCAAGAGTTTACATACTATTGATGTTAGGCTAACTGGTCTGTAATTCCCAGGGATGTTTTTTGGGCCCTTTTTAAATATTGGTGCTACATTGGCTTTTCTCCAATCAGCTGGCACCATTCCAGTCAATAGACTGTCTGTAAAAATTAGGAACAACGGTCTGGCAATCACCTGACTGAGTTCCCTAAGTACCCTCGGATGCAAGCCATCTGGTCCCGGTGATTTATTAATGTTAAGTTTCTCAAGTCTAATTTTAATTCCGTCCTCTGTTAACCATGTAGGTGCTTCCTGTGTTGTGTCATGAGGATAAACACTGCAGTTTTGGTTACTGAAGCCCCCCGATTCACTCGTGAATACTGAGGAGAAGAATAAATTCAATACCTCTGCCATCTCCCCATCCTTTGTAACCAGATGTCCTTCCTCATTCTTTATGGGGCCAATATGGTCTGTCCTCCCTTTTTTACTGTTTACATACTTAAAGAATTTCTTGGGATTTTTTTTGCTCTCCTCCGCTATGTGTCTTTCATGTTCTATCTTAGCCATCCTAATTGCACCCTTACATTTCTTATTGCATTCTTTATAAATTCTGAATGCTGTGGATGATCCCTCAACCTTGTATTTTTTGAAGGCCTTCTCCTTTGCTTTTATATGCATTTTTACATTGGAGTTAAGCCATCCAGGATGTTTGTTCGCTCTTTTAAATTTATTACCCAATGGGATACATTGGCTAATGCTCTTATTTAATATGCTCTTAAAGCAAACCCATCTCTCCTCTGTATTCTTTGTTCCTAATATTTTATCCCAATTTATGCCTTTTAGCAAGGTTTGTAGTTTAGGGAAGTTGGCTCTTTTGAAATTCAGTGTCTTTGTGTTCCCTTCATGTCTCCTATTTGTGTGATTTATACTGAAACTAATTGACCTGTGATCGCTGTTACCTAAATTGCCCCGTATTTCCACATCTGTTATCAGGTCTGTATTGTTGGTAATCAGTAGATCTAGCAATGTTTTATTTCTAGTTGGTGCGTCTACCATCTGACCCATAAAATTGTCCTGCAAGACATTAAGGAACTGGCGAGCCTTAAATGAATGCGCGGTTCCCTCCGCCCAGTCTATGTCTGGATAATTAAAATCCCCCATTATGATAACACTTCCCATCCTTGCTGCTAATCCAATTTGTGATAGGAGATCCGTCTCCACTTCCTCCCTCAGGTTAGGGGGCCTATAGCATACTCCCAGTATTATTTTCCCCTTAGCTTCATCCCTTTGGAGCTCTACCCATAAAGATTCCACCTCCTCCCTAGCCCCCTCAGTGATGTCATCTCTCACATTCACTTGTACATTATTCTTGATATATAGGCATACCCCTCCCCCTTTTTTACCCTCTCTATCCTTGCGGTATAGGGTATACCCTTGAATGTTTGCCAGCCAATCATGAGAGCTGTTGAACCAGGTCTCTGAAATTCCCACAAAATCCAAATCCTCCTTGTACAACAGTATCTCTAGTTCACCCATCTTGTCCGCCAGGCTCCTGGCATTGGTGAACATGCCACATAGTTTAGACCGGTCGCATATTGTCCTCGTATTGGGTGTTTCAAGATTGCAACTTGGACTTGCTACTATACTCACCTTGTGTTTTTGTGCTTTGGTTAACCTACCACTAATGCCCCCAATACTACCCTCTGGAATATCTTCCGCGCTGGCTATCACTGTCTCTGGACCCTCCCCCCCATCGCCTAGTTTAAAAACCCCTCTAACTTTTTGGCCATCTTCATTCCCAGCAGATCTGCACCCTCCTCATTTAGGTGCAGTCCATCCCTTCTATAGTACCGGTTACCGACTGAGAAGTCGGCCCAGTCCTCCAGGAACCCAAACCCCTCCTTACTACACCAGCTCTTCAGCCACTTGTTTACTTCCCTAATCTCCCTCTGCCTCTCTGGTGTGGCTCGATGTACCGGTAGTATTCCTGAGAACACTACCTTGGAGGTCCTTTTCCTCAATTTAGCTCCTAAGTCCCTAAAATCGTTCTTTAGGACACTCCATCTGCCTCTGACTTTGTCATTGGTGCCAACGTGCACCATGACAGCCGGGTCTTCCCCAGCCCCTGCCAGTAATCTGTCCACAAGATCCGTGATGTGCCGAACCCGAGCGCCCGGTAGACAACATACTGTTCGGCGCTTCAGGTCTTGGTTACAGATTGCCCTCTCTGTCCTTCTAAGAATTGAGTCCCCTACCACCAGAATCTGTCTTTCCTTTCCCTTTGCTGCCCCCCCACTCTCACTGGAGGAGTTCTTCCCCTGGCAGCTAGGAGAGTCCCTCAACTCCAGCAGTGCTGGTCCCTGACTGGTTACACCAATGTCACTGAATGGAGCGTACTTATTGGGATGCTCCAGTCCTGGATCGGCCTCCCTGGCACTTCCCCCTCTACCCCTCCTGACTGTCACCCATCTACTCTTTGCTAGTGCCTGCACCTCTTTGTCTCCACCCGCCTCTGTGCTGGCCCCTGCCGGCACCTGCCGTGTACGTTCCTGGCTCACCTTTAGTATGGAGGGACTTCTCAGTGCTGACAGTTGCTTCCCCAGATTCAGAATCTGGGCTTCCAGGGAAACAATGTGCTTACATTTTGCACAGCAGTATTCGCCCTCGATCGGATGATCAAGGAACGCATACATGCGGCAAGATGTACAAAGAGTCGCCTCTCCACACCCGCCAGGCATCGTACCTATTAAATTTAGTGAGGATTTGGGGATTTTACCCTGTCCAAATTACCTAACAACTAGCTTCCTGGCACTAATACTCAAGACAATACACAGGTACACAATACACAAGTACTAACGATCCACACACACTACTCAGACAACACTCAGATACTCACACTACACAGGTACTATGACCCCTGTTATAACCTCCTGTTTTAAACTCTTGTTTATAACTCCCACTTAAAAAAGCTCCACATTACATTTGCACTATTGAAGAAAATGGCCAAAAAGAAAAGCCCATTGGATAACCTAGGAGACAGTTAAAAGAAACACAAGCAGTAAATCAAAGGAAATATTATTTCAGTTTAAATTAAAAATGTATTTTAAAAATGTTTCTTAAACATTTTCTGGCATATCAATGGCCCCCCTACCCGCAAAGTACTCTACTCTATATATTTTAGACAGACCCCGTGGCGCTTTGGGGGGCAAGCCAGGACGGCCAGCTTCAAGCGCCGTCAGGGTTAGTTCTTGAAATCCAAATTTGGGTGGTTAAACACCCCTTCCCCCATTTGACACATGGGAGTTAGACATGAGCTGTGCACTGTCTGTTCTCCTGTATATATCCCTCTGTGTTAATCCCAGACACCACATTAGATTTTATCCACATATTTTCCAAAAATGTGTTAAATCGCATGTTAAATCGCACATTAGGATTTTAAGTAGACTCTCAATAAGAGGATTAAATATTTCTTCCCTTGAGCTCACTAAATTAGTTACGCTCTTGTATTATGAGTCTGTATTATTATTATACCTAATTGAGTCTATAATCCATAGCCTTGTTCGTGGTTGCGAATAGAGTAAAATCGCATCGCAACCGTGAGCAATGAGGGATCCATTGGATCTGATGCAAATTTCCTTATCTGGGTTGTTATACTATTTTGTGTATCTGGGAGATATTTCTGTGTATTTGAGAGTTATGTCCTTTCAAACAAATCTATTTAAACGTTGAAATTATGTTGCCATTTCTGGGTGGCTGTGGTTCTTGCATACTTTTGGGAATATTGTTAGAATTGTCAGTGCGCAGTTTCCAATGTTTTACCTTGTATTATTAACAAGTAATTATGTAGAAAACTTTTGTCATTTGTTGTTTTTCACAAATCGCATATGTGAGCTCGTTTGTGTGCCTCTCGATCGGCGCCTCCCCGCTTGCAGCTTGCGCCATCGGGGCCCCTGTGATGCCTGCACTGTTGCATGCTCCCTGGGTCGGGGATCACGTTCCCTGATGTGTCTTCCCGGCAGGGTGGGGAGCTCAGTTACCTGCGCTCCCCTTGTCTCTCCCCGTGGATGCCCGGATTCCCGGGTTGGCCGCCCACGGGTGTGATTACCCTGCCGGCAGCATCCCTCATCACCTTCGGACATTGCGTGCGGTGTGCGCGCATGTGCGGGTCGCATGTGCGTGCGGCCTCATGGTGTCACGTATTTTACGGCGAAGGTGACGACAGATGTCGGGGCTTCGCCTTGATGGATGCCGAGGGAGCCACACGAGGCCTGCCAATGGCGGCCATAGTCTCCCTCTACACTCCGGGGTTAAGGGGCGGAAGAAACGATACCTGTTGTTAATTTCAGTACTAATTAAGGACACTATTTAATGAGGGTGGATTTGGGTGTGATCCCTCCACTTCCTCCTTGGACGGCCAGACTCTTTTCCTCAACAGTAGGAGTGAGTAAGAACTTATGATACCTCTGATTATCAATGCTTTGTCAGACCCCATAGAATAATATTTTACTTATATTTAATTTTGATTTTTGTGCACACTAGCTTTGGATGCCGTAGACTTAGATACTTGGCAATATCATGCACTTTTTCCTCAAATTCACACATCACATTCACTGTGCACATCCTTCACTTCTCTTCCTATCACTGCCATTGTCAGCATTTAAGGACAAGGTCATCCCTGACATATTCTATATTGGTTATACCAATATAGTCACTCCACTCATTCTATTATCCTTCACATGATCAATTCAAGTTGCAATAGATTATTACAATACTTTCTGACCGCCCAATAGTTAAATCTAACTACTAACCTATATGGGTATATTCAGGAGCTAACGCTCTGACAATTTTCGTAGGTTCCGGCCCCACCCCCCAGTGGTGTGTTGGTAGGGGGGCAATTATACGTGTGACTCCTTGCAAGTCATATCAAGTGGATTCCTGTTCCCCCTTCTTCCTGGGGTACTGCTACGTGCGGGCACACTGGATGGTCTGGCTGCTGTGTGGGGAGGCTCTGATCGAGGGGTACATCCAAACTCAGTGGTAATTATGTGCAAAGTGTTGCTAAACAAACTTGCCTATGCTGTAATTCTTTTAAATAAGCTGGACATACTGTTATAAATTTTTCTTCTTTTTTGTAGCAAACTCATCCTCTGAAGAGACCCCAAAATTCATGGGTCGAAACGCGTCAGGATTGTTATGCAATAGCCTTATCATATGCTGTGTATAACCTATGTTTGCTATTATATGTATTTGGTATGGGTATTTTCCCACTGGAGCTCCCAATTTATATTTATATGTTACATTCATTCATTACCCTTCAATAAAGCACTTTAATATAATATTTTATTTAATGCCTTGTTCATATCTATGGTTAGCTGCCTAAAAACCCCGCTCGGGGGACCTTTTTCCATTTTTTTGTCCATATTGGGGTGAGCAGCATTGACTCCTTAATGTGTCTTCCCTCTTTTGCTATACAAATTTGGGTGGTTAAACACCCCTTCCCCCATTTGACACATGGGAGTTAGACATGAGCTGTGCACTGTCTGTTCTCCTGTATATATCCCTCTGTGTTAATCCCAGACACCACATTAGATTTTATCCACATATTTTCCAAAAATGTGTTAAATCGCATGTTAAATCGCACATTAGGATTTTAAGTAGACTCTCAATAAGAGGATTAAATATTTCTTCCCTTGAGCTCACTAAATTAGTTACGCTCTTGTATTATGAGTCTGTATTATTATTATACCTAATTGAGTCTATAATCCATAGCCTTGTTCGTGGTTGCGAATAGAGTAAAATCGCATCGCAACCGTGAGCAATGAGGGATCCATTGGATCCGATGCAAATTTCCTTATCTGGGTTGTTATACTATTTTGTGTATCTGGGAGATATTTCTGTGTATTTGAGAGTTATGTCCTTTCAAACAAATCTATTTAAACGTTGAAATTATGTTGCCATTTCTGGGTGGCTGTGGTTCTTGCATACTTTTGGGAATATTGTTAGAATTGTCAGTGCGCAGTTTCCAATGTTTTACCTTGTATTATTAACAAGTAATTATGTAGAAAACTTTTGTCATTTGTTGTTTTTCACAAATCGCATATGTGAGCTCGTTTGTGTGCCTCTCGATCGGCGCCTCCCCGCTTGCAGCTTGCGCCATCGGGGCCCCTGTGATGCCTGCACTGTTGCATGCTCCCTGGGTCGGGGATCACGTTCCCTGATGTGTCTTCCCGGCAGGGTGGGGAGCTCAGTTACCTGCGCTCCCCTTGTCTCTCCCCGTGGATGCCCGGATTCCCGGGTTGGCCGCCCACGGGTGTGATTACCCTGCCGGCGGCATCCCTCATCACCTTCGGACATTGCGTGCGGTGTGCGCGCATGTGCGGGTCGCATGTGCGTGCGGCCTCATGGTGTCACGTATTTTACGGCGAAGGTGACGACAGATGTCGGGGCTTCGCCTTGATGGATGCCGAGGGAGCCACACGAGGCCTGCCAATGGCGGCCATAGTCTCCCTCTACACTCCGGGGTTAAGGGGCGGAAGAAACGATACCTGTTGTTAATTTCAGTACTAATTAAGGACACTATTTAATGAGGGTGGATTTGGGTGTGATCCCTCCACTTCCTCCTTGGACGGCCAGACTCTTTTCCTCAACAGTAGGAGTGAGTAAGAACTTATGATACCTCTGATTATCAATGCTTTGTCAGACCCCATAGAATAATATTTTACTTATATTTAATTTTGATTTTTGTGCACACTAGCTTTGGATGCCGTAGACTTAGATACTTGGCAATATCATGCACTTTTTCCTCAAATTCACACATCACATTCACTGTGCACATCCTTCACTTCTCTTCCTATCACTGCCATTGTCAGCATTTAAGGACAAGGTCATCCCTGACATATTCTATATTGGTTATACCAATATAGTCACTCCACTCATTCTATTATCCTTCACATGATCAATTCAAGTTGCAATAGATTATTACAATACTTTCTGACCGCCCAATAGTTAAATCTAACTACTAACCTATATGGGTATATTCAGGAGCTAACGCTCTGACAATTTTCGTAGGTTCCGGCCCCACCCCCCAGTGGTGTGTTGGTAGGGGGGCAATTATACGTGTGACTCCTTGCAAGCCATATCAAGTGGATTCCTGTTCCCCCTTCTTCCTGGGGTACTGCTACGTGCGGGCACACTGGATGGTCTGGCTGCTGTGTGGGGAGGCTCTGATCGAGGGGTACATCCAAACTCAGTGGTAATTATGTGCAAAGTGTTGCTAAACAAACTTGCCTATGCTGTAATTCTTTTAAATAAGCTGGACATACTGTTATAAATTTTTCTTCTTTTTTGTAGCAAACTCATCCTCTGAAGAGACCCCAAAATTCATGGGTCGAAACGCGTCAGGATTGTTATGCAATAGCCTTATCATATGCTGTGTATAACCTATGTTTGCTATTATATGTATTTGGTATGGGTATTTTCCCACTGGAGCTCCCAATTTATATTTATATGTTACATTCATTCATTACCCTTCAATAAAGCACTTTAATATAATATTTTATTTAATGCCTTGTTCATATCTATGGTTAGCTGCCTAAAAACCCCGCTCGGGGGACCTTTTTCCATTTTTTTGTCCATATTGGGGTGAGCAGCATTGACTCCTTAATGTGTCTTCCCTCTTTTGCTATACAAATTTGGGTGGTTAAACACCCCTTCCCCCATTTGACACATGGGAGTTAGACATGAGCTGTGCACTGTCTGTTCTCCTGTATATATCCCTCTGTGTTAATCCCAGACACCACATTAGATTTTATCCACATATTTTCCAAAAATGTGTTAAATCGCATGTTAAATCGCACATTAGGATTTTAAGTAGACTCTCAATAAGAGGATTAAATATTTCTTCCCTTGAGCTCACTAAATTAGTTACGCTCTTGTATTATGAGTCTGTATTATTATTATACCTAATTGAGTCTATAATCCATAGCCTTGTTCGTGGTTGCGAATAGAGTAAAATCGCATCGCAACCGTGAGCAATGAGGGATCCATTGGATCCGATGCAAATTTCCTTATCTGGGTTGTTATACTATTTTGTGTATCTGGGAGATATTTCTGTGTATTTGAGAGTTATGTCCTTTCAAACAAATCTATTTAAACGTTGAAATTATGTTGCCATTTCTGGGTGGCTGTGGTTCTTGCATACTTTTGGGAATATTGTTAGAATTGTCAGTGCGCAGTTTCCAATGTTTTACCTTGTATTATTAACAAGTAATTATGTAGAAAACTTTTGTCATTTGTTGTTTTTCACAAATCGCATATGTGAGCTCGTTTGTGTGCCTCTCGATCGGCGCCTCCCCGCTTGCAGCTTGCGCCATCGGGGCCCCTGTGATGCCTGCACTGTTGCATGCTCCCTGGGTCGGGGATCACGTTCCCTGATGTGTCTTCCCGGCAGGGTGGGGAGCTCAGTTACCTGCGCTCCCCTTGTCTCTCCCCGTGGATGCCCGGATTCCCGGGTTGGCCGCCCACGGGTGTGATTACCCTGCCGGCGGCATCCCTCATCACCTTCGGACATTGCGTGCGGTGTGCGCGCATGTGCGGGTCGCATGTGCGTGCGGCCTCATGGTGTCACGTATTTTACGGCGAAGGTGACGACAGATGTCGGGGCTTCGCCTTGATGGATGCCGAGGGAGCCACACGAGGCCTGCCAATGGCGGCCATAGTCTCCCTCTACACTCCGGGGTTAAGGGGCGGAAGAAACGATACCTGTTGTTAATTTCAGTACTAATTAAGGACACTATTTAATGAGGGTGGATTTGGGTGTGATCCCTCCACTTCCTCCTTGGACGGCCAGACTCTTTTCCTCAACAGTAGGAGTGAGTAAGAACTTATGATACCTCTGATTATCAATGCTTTGTCAGACCCCATAGAATAATATTTTACTTATATTTAATTTTGATTTTTGTGCACACTAGCTTTGGATGCCGTAGACTTAGATACTTGGCAATATCATGCACTTTTTCCTCAAATTCACACATCACATTCACTGTGCACATCCTTCACTTCTCTTCCTATCACTGCCATTGTCAGCATTTAAGGACAAGGTCATCCCTGACATATTCTATATTGGTTATACCAATATAGTCACTCCACTCATTCTATTATCCTTCACATGATCAATTCAAGTTGCAATAGATTATTACAATACTTTCTGACCGCCCAATAGTTAAATCTAACTACTAACCTATATGGGTATATTCAGGAGCTAACGCTCTGACAATTTTCGTAGGTTCCGGCCCCACCCCCCAGTGGTGTGTTGGTAGGGGGGCAATTATACGTGTGACTCCTTGCAAGCCATATCAAGTGGATTCCTGTTCCCCCTTCTTCCTGGGGTACTGCTACGTGCGGGCACACTGGATGGTCTGGCTGCTGTGTGGGGAGGCTCTGATCGAGGGGTACATCCAAACTCAGTGGTAATTATGTGCAAAGTGTTGCTAAACAAACTTGCCTATGCTGTAATTCTTTTAAATAAGCTGGACATACTGTTATAAATTTTTCTTCTTTTTTGTAGCAAACTCATCCTCTGAAGAGACCCCAAAATTCATGGGTCGAAACGCGTCAGGGTTGTTATGCAATAGCCTTATCATATGCTGTGTATAACCTATGTTTGCTATTATATGTATTTGGTATGGGTATTTTCCCACTGGAGCTCCCAATTTATATTTATATGTTACATTCATTCATTACCCTTCAATAAAGCACTTTAATATAATATTTTATTTAATGCCTTGTTCATATCTATGGTTAGCTGCCTAAAAACCCCGCTCGGGGGACCTTTTTCCATTTTTTTGTCCATATTGGGGTGAGCAGCATTGACTCCTTAATGTGTCTTCCCTCTTTTGCTAGTTCTTGAAATCCGGCCTCAGGCCCAACTGAGGCCACATAGTTCATAGAATTTCTCCTTAAAAAGTTACATAGAATGCAGTATGCAAGTATTATATGGTTAAGTTTATATTCCGCCATGTTGATTGGCGTAAGGAATAGGCAGAACTGGCTGGCCATTATCCCGGAAGCATTCTCCACCACTCTTCTGCCTCTGGCCAGCCAGTAGTTAAAAACCCTCTGGTCCGGGGTGAGGGTTCTCACTGGGAATGGCCACATCAGGTGATCACCCAGCCCAAACGCTTCATCAGCAACAAAGACAAACAGACCAGCCACGTTGTCTTCCGGAGGTGGCAATCCCAAGCCACCACTCTGGAGCCATCCATAGAACTCAGTCTGGGCGATGGCTCCACCATCCGACATCTGGCCATCCTTCCCCACGTCCACATACAAAAACTCTTATGTCGCCGTCACCACCGCCAACTTCACTATACTATCAAACCCCTTATAGTTGTAATAGTATGACCCTGAGTTGGGGGGTGGGACTAGGTGGACGTGTTTCCCATCAATTGCCCTTCCACAGTAGGGAAATTCCCACCACTGGGCAAATTGGGAAGCCACAGTCTGCCATTCCTGTGGCGTTGAAGGAAACTCTGGAGTCAAACAAGAAAAAAAAATTAGTACTTTTGCACATAACATTGCAAGCAGATTAGACACAAACATTCTTGGCCAACATCAGTATAACATTTATTTGAAGGAGTATTTAAAGACAAAAGTATAAGGTCCACTTATCAGATTCCTCACCCCCTCTGATGGCCCATTGTAAAAATTTTAGGGAGAGGGGGGAGATGTTTTGGACAGGAAATCCTCTCCACTTCATTGAGAGCTGAATGCATAAATAATGTGTTTTACTTTGGCCAGCCCCTCCTTACTTACACTATTGGCAGCCCACTGGACAGGTAAGAAGTGTCATAATACAAAAATATAAATACACATGGTACAAATTGAAGCACTTTTTTACATTCTGCAATTACCTATCAAGATAATAGGAGAACACAACTTTAAACAGTACCATTTGAAAGTATTCAGGCAGGCCCTTTCACTACATGCTTTGGTGAATTCATACAGAAATATGACCACAAAAGAGATAGGCATAGTGTGTATGGGTTTGGCAAAGTCAGCAGATAGAGGATTGGTACCAGTTGACCTAGCGGTTGGGGGGAGGGAGGGTTCCAAATGATTTTGGGACCCCAAAAAAAGCCTCTGGCACTCTGCATGAATTTAAGGACACAAATAACATTTGTACACATTTTAGAGGGTGTTTAGGGAAAAGCACTACAATGGAACTGACAAAATACATTGTTAAGTGACTAGGCTAGGTGTGTATGGGCCCAGGGTAGCATGCTGGGGAGGTTAGGGAAGGCAAATATGCATGAAGGACAAAACAGGAAAATTAGGGAATGAAGAAAGAAATACAATACATTAGCAAACATTAAATACATATAATGTGATGTTAAAGGAGAAATCTTACCTTAATATAGTCCTTCTGCAGGACCTATATGATGGCAGAACAGGTCTATGGAATAATGATCCCCAGAGCCTGGGGGAGATGCCCGTCGAGAACTTGATGTCCTGCAGACTTCTCCCTGTCGCCAAGTACCGTAACGTGGCGACTAGCCTCTGCTCGGGAGTGATGGCTTGCGCCATGCAGGTGTCCTGCTTCGTAATATAAGGGGCCAGCAAAGCCAACAAATGGTGAAAAACGGGTCCGTCATCCGGAGATAATTCCTGAAATCATCAGGATTATTCTCACGGATCTCCCGCAACAAAGGCATATGAGAGAATTGATCATGCTGGAGTAACCAATTCTTCGTCCATGAACTCCTCCCGCCCTGTTCATGGACTGGACTTGGGTCAAAGTAAGAACCCCAACACCAAGCCCCTGCACAGCACAAACTCTACGATGAGTATATACCCGCAACATGGCTTCAAAACGGTCGGCTCGTCAGAACAAACTAACAGAACGCACTGAAAATCAGAAAGGCCTGAGAAGACCGAGCTGAAAATCAGAAACGAGCGGCCAAGAACGCACTGAACATCAAATATGTACTATAAAAATAGGCACTGAAAAACAGATGCAAACTGACTACACACACTGAAAACCAGATACGAATCCACAAGCACAAACTGAGGAGCAGTAACGATCTGAAAAGCACGAGGCTGAAAAGTGCGAATCGTCTCTCACCAAACTTCTACTAACATAAGATTAGCAGAAGGAGCCCAAAGGGTGGCGCACTGGCTATTGAACTTCCCTTTTATAGTGCCATCGTACGTGTTGTACGTCAGCACGTTCTAGACGATCGGAATTTCTGACAACATTTGTTCGACCGTGTGTATGCAAGACAAATTTCACCCAACATCCATCGGAAATAAATCCAGGATTTCGTTGTCAGAATGTCCGATCGTGTGTACGCGGCATAAGTAGTATCTCACAATAAAGTGGTAGTCATTGTTCAGTTATTTATCATTTCAAGCTTTCATCTTTTGTCAATTCTGTTGATCTTAGAATGAAGGGAAAAAATCTTTGCAAGAGAAAATAAAAGTGACGCCTACCATTCTAGGTTGAAAGGCTCCAAGTTGCTTTATGGGGGCTAATTATTAACAATGGGTTTAGATGGTTTTAAGGATAGAAAGAAAATGAATTTAATTTCTTTTATAGATATTTGACATTATCACTAAACCTTATTTTAAATCTTCATTTAGTTCATAGAAAAAAATTAAATCCAAACTCCAGGCATTAAACTCAAACTGTGTCCCTCACTTCCTGTTGCTGTAACAGTAGAAATGAGGAGAGTGTTTATTATGTAGAGGAAGAGACAGTAATTGCAACCTGACAACAGTTCTATTCCCTCTTCATTTTACTAAGATGTCTCCAATGGAGAAATTTCCCCTTACTTCCTTTCCTAAATTTCCCGTCACTTACTTTTCAAAAAGGTGATACCACAAATAAAATACAGACAGAGGTTCTCACCCAGTCCCACTCTGTCCAAATTTTTAGTTTTTTGGCCTGGAGTTGGTCCAGCCAATCACAGCATGTCAAATGTACACAATAAATGGCTTTTATTCATAGCCATTCATTGTGTATTATTGTGATCTCTGTGACTACACGGTACAGACAGGGCTAATTACAGCGCTCCTGTACCATGTGATAGCTGGAACCAATCACAGCTATCAGAATTGTAAATAATGGCATGCCATTCATTAAAATGGTTGCATATAACAGTGATCATCATACTGTGTTGCATCAAAATTTTCAGTTGCTAATCTGACAAACCTGAGCTACCAGTCCTGAAATATAACATGAAGATGCTGCTAATAAGAGAGTACATAGTATATAGAATTATGTAGAAGTATATGAAGGAGACCAGACCAAAGGCATCTATGAATGATTCTACAGAGAAAGATCAATAAGCTCAAACTACTATATCCGTGTGCACAGATATTTATCAAATTGTGCACATATGTAAGTGTGAAACCGCAAACGTATTGTAGTAGGAGCTACAGAAAGCTTACCAATAAAAGGTAAATAATTAGAAAGCTATACTAGACTAAGCTGATAAAAGGCCAACTCAGACTGGATTATATAAGATGTACCTTAGAATATGTGGAACATCTGGGATATATAGGAGTAGAAATAAAAGGTTTTCATATAGTATCACTGCTAATCAGTGGTCTTGATGACAGTCAGTTATGAGACACTTTTTACAGCACCTGATGCACATTTGGTGGCACTGGCTGGCATGGCAAGTGACATTCTGAAAATGGTGGCAAGTGACGTGACAATCTGCAAATGGTGGCAAGTGACAATCTGCAAATGGTGGCAAGTGATGTGGCAAGTGACAATCTGCAAATGGTGGCAAGTGATGTGGCAAGTGATGTGGCAAGTGACAATCTGCAAATGGTGGCAAGTGACGTGGCAAGTGACAATCCACATCTAGTTGCAGGTGACGGTGGCAAGTTAGAAAGCTGCATCTGGTGACAAGCAACGATGGCAAGCGACACGCCCAGGGCTCCCACTGATTCTGCATTATGGTGAGTTGAACCACTTCATTATATATTACAAAGTAACAATAGAAACAATGTGCTTCGATCACCCTGACACCATATCAACCATGGTGCCATGATGATTGAAACGCCAACACCAGCCATCCTTTGCCCGCAAAAAATTGCCCCCCCCCCCCCCCCCCAGGTTGGTGACCGCTGCTATGGGCTCTAGCCCCAGATCTTTTGCAGACCTAGCAATGCCCCTGGATGAAGGGTTGAGTTTGGGGCTAATAAGGGCTGTCTCAGCCTACAGGTCCCACGCTAATAGAGGTCTGAATTTTGAATAGGGATTAAGGGTTGAGTTTTGAGCTGACGAGGGCTGTCCCAACCTACAGGTGTGAACCAAAAAAATGTGTAACGCTCAGGCTTTGAAGGGGTACTAGTCCTCAGTCCACCACTGTGAGTGCCGGCTAGGGAAGGAGCTCGATACGTCAGTATGTAGTAAAATGGATGTCCTTTAAGCTGCACATTGAAGCAGCCCCAATCTAGTTTAGTGTATGGCAACCTCAGCCTGGACTCTAACCAGGCAAGCCCAGGCTGAGGTTGCCATTCACTACACTACATTAGGTCTGCTTCAATGTGCGGCTTAAGGGACATCTACTTTACTACAACCTGCAGGTACCACACTAACAGAGACCTGCATTTTGTATAGGGATGAAAACTTGAGTTTGGAGCTATAGGTCTTCACAATCTATAGGACCAGCAATGCCAGAGGTCTAAATTCTGAATTGGGATGAAGGGTTAACTTTGGAACTGACGAAAGCTATCACAACCTATAGGGCCAGCACTGACAGAGGTCTGAATTTTGTATGGGAATGAAGGGGTTGTGTTTCGGAGCCGATAAGGGCTGTCACAACCTACAGGTCCCACACTAACAGAGGTATGAATTCTGAATGGGGTAGAGTGATTGACTTAGAAGCTGATGAGGGCTATCACAACCTACAGGTCAGAGCTCTAAATTCTCAATGGGAGATGTCTGATGTATGGCCTGGCAGGGGTCAAAAAGGGCCTGATCTGAGGTCTAAAGTAGGGCTAATATGAAGTTGAAAGGGGGCCTTATCTAAGGTCTAAAGATAGGGGGTAATTTGTGGAAGGGAGAGCCAATTGTCTGAGGAGGTAGTTTGTGGATGGCAATCTATATAGTAGGTCATATGTTACATAGTTGTGATTGCTGTACTCTGTAAGCCAAGCTGTATATTGCATACATCTGACCAAAGTAGCCTCCCAAATTTTTTAATGACATTCTTCTTTAAGTTAGGCTCTTATAGAAAATATATATAATGGAATGGTGTTATGCTTTCTTTTTGTGGTTATATGGACAGAGGAAAAGGTGTGTAGTGAATACTGTGAGTAAACACAGTCTCTGTTTAATCACACCCCATGTTATCCCTATGACAATAAAAGGGGGGAGGAGGAAGCACTAGCCAGTATATACCTATATTTTCCCTCAAAATGTTGGAGGGTATATAAGTACAGCAGAGTTTAGTTCCACTTTAAATTATATCTCCCTTACCCCCCCCCCCCTCTTCCCCAGGGGACAAAAACAGCAACAAAACCTAATCTCTCTCACTTTTTGAAACAGAAAACATCTATAGATAGATTAGTCAGGATAAATTGACAATATTGAATAATGCCATGGAATAGGATATACTGTATGTCTAACTTGTTAAACCAGCCATAAAGTTTTCATACCTTAAACCATATTTCACGCTTGATCTTGACAAAACACCATTGCTGAAAAAAGTTAAAGATAGAAACAACTCAAATATGTACTGCATATTAGGACCTTTTTCCGTTTTTGTTAATGCACTAATAACCAATAGGCAGTTTGAATTACATAGTGACATATCAGTTTCAATAGTTTTCTTTTGAGTTTTACAATGCTTATGGCTCAAAATGTTATTTCCTCACGTGGGGGCTTATATTACATTAGGTAACAAAGAGACAGGAAAAAAAGGTTTGTCCAGAAAAGTAATAAAACAGAACAAATTAACAAAATCAATCTAAAATCAATATATAAAATCAATATATAGCCTGTCACGTTTAATGCTAATACAATATTGAAAATCTCTCTATCCTGTAGCAAATGAATAACTACAATAACTACAATTCCTTCTGAATCAACTAAAATTCAAGCTGTGGAGGGCCCTATCGGCACCACCTGGCTCAATAAAATTTGATTTCCAAATTGAAGGAGTCAGGTGGAAAATTCTTGGCTGCACAGTGCCTGCAAACTATCAGATGCTTGGGTATTCAGTCAGCAATGACTGCAGCACCTGTCTAATTATAATAATAGCAGACAAAATCCACCATTCACACTGTTTAGTGTGGATAGGAGAAACAATTGCAGGGCCCAATGAGAGAAATTTAAGTGTAAATGACTAGCCTTACAACTTCAACACATGTGGAGGACATATTTGTCTAGCTAGGACTAGATGCTGACAAGCAAAGAAAGTGTTTCCACCACTCAGGCTGACACTGACCCAGGTGTAAGTGAAAGTTTCAGAGCAGAAGAGTTCCAGGTGCTGGCTGAATGCTAGACAAGGCAGGCTTGAATGGAGGAGAAGATTTGGATGCCGCACACCGGATGTAGTCAAAAAACTTCACTTTATTGAAAAAATGGGATCATCAAAATAACAAGACTGTCATGCAGAAAGTACAGGTAAGCTGACGCGTTTCGCACTCAGGACTGAGTGCGAAACGCGTCAGCTTACCTGTACTTTCTGCATGACAGTCTTGTTATTTTGATGATCCCATTTTTTCAATAAAGTGAAGTTTTTTGACTACATCCGGTGTGCGGCATCCAAATCTTCTCCTCCATTCAAGCCTGCCTAGGACTAGATGCTGACAGGAAGGCACTGGCCATAGTACAGATAAGGGCTGAAGGTGCACACAAACGCGCAGGCGCAGACTTGCAGGTGTTCGTTTGGCTGTGTATAGACGTGCGGATATGCACACATGCGCACACTCGCCACTAACATTGGTGCCAATGGGACTATTTAAACTGCAGCAATTGTACTAGCCGGTGCTGTCTGATCTGCAGCTGTTACCTGTGTTCATGTGTCTGCTCCTGTGTTTGACTCCTGTGATTGACCCGGCTCGTCCTGACCATGCTTGAACGCTCCCTGCCTTGACCTTGGCTTGTCCTTAGACACTGCTCTACCTCCTGCTCATCTGCCTGATTCTACATTGCTGACCTCTGCCTGTACCCTGACCATTCTCTGCCTGCTGTCCATGCCTGTATCTGACAATCTGTTGCTGACCTGATTTGTCTGACCATGTATCCAATTGTTCATCTGTCCTGCTCTAAAAACTAACAAAGACTTGGGGGGCACATCCTAACTATGCATCACATTAAAGATGGTGCTGCTATAAGACCATAAAAACAGAACAAAAGATTATAATGCACACATACAAAAATGTTATTTAAAATCCTACCATACTAGTTAAAACATCTGAACAGAAAAGCTACTTGGCTACATCAGGGAGTTCTGCCATGGCCTCTTCTTTTTCTGCTGCAGCACAAATGGAGATTGCTATGGCACCCACAGTGGTGATACTGCCTCCTGAACCCAGGACCCCAACGCCAGAAAGGTTTCAAGAGATTGAAGTAAATTCAGAGCATTATATAACGGACGCCAGGATACGTCTTCCTGCATACACAGACTTTCTTCATGGAATCCACTAAGGTGGAGTTAATTATTTCGCTGCTCCAAGGTGAACCTGGGCTCACCGGCTGCTCGAAGAAAACAACTCACAGCTACATACCATGCCATCTTTCTTCAATGCTATGGCCCAGTTGTACAAAGACCCGCAATGGACTGCCACAGTAGGAGCTGCTCTCCAATGCACTCGAGCAAGGCCGCAGAGCGGTTAAGGACTTCTGATGCTGGAGCACAAATTCACAGTAGAATGACACAGCTCTACGACACCAGTTTCGCTTAAGCCTCCCTAAGGGTGTAGCTCAGGTCGGAGTACCAAATACCTTGGAGGCTCTAATTACTTTGGCCATCCAGATTGACTGATGGCTCCATGAATGCAGGTCAGAGAGGTCTCCCCAGCAGTCCTGTCCCGTGTGGATGATGCCGAGGGTTCTGGCTTCTGCTTACTCTACTCCTGCCAAATGGTAATGCCTAAGCACAATTTTGCAACTTTGACATGTGTTAGTAAAACCATACATATCATCACAACTACTTTGTGCATCCAGGTGGATTATACCGCTTTTTTTCAGGACAAATTGGGCTTTTGTTTGATGGTAAATGGTAATGGATATCTCCTAATTGTTTTTATTATCAATGGAAAACTGGCCCAAAACAGTGGCAGGATGAAAAATTGGATTTTAAGGGTACAAAGGGAACAATATGTTATATATGTCTCAGTGTAACAGATGGCAAGTGTTTTTATTTCTTTCTATGCATTTAGGTGCAGCCACCTTTAGTCAACACGTGTGTAATCCTTGAGCATGGCGTTGGGAGTCTTGCATAAAGATAAATACTTGTTTTTGCCTTGTTGCAATCTGAGTACATAATCCTACAAGTACAATCATATACCACTCTATAACCTGGCTTAGTTAGAATTCTTAGTATTTATTTTATGCCCTCTTAAATGTGCACAATAGTTACTGTAGGTGTATTTATCTATTCAAATTTATTTTACTGGGATGTGCAGGTTCTGGGCCCCAACTTTGTATTTTAACTTATAGAAAGAAGGTGATGAGGAAACATTTTATGGTACACTGACTATTGTTCATCAGACCTGGACCCCTGCCAAGTTTCAATCTTTTAATTGTTTGAAGACTTTTTTGTCATAAACATCCAAAATTTGTGAAAATAAACTCCTTTGAGTCAGTAGTAGTCAGTAATCATAGAATTGTGAAATGTGCTGAGTTGAGGGATGTTTGTGTGATAGCGTGTTCAAAGAAGATTTTGATATAAAAGTAAAAAAGGCATCAAAAGTTCTGTCATGTGAGATAACTCTTTTACAAGGGATTGTACTGTCTAGAAATGTTTCATTCTGCTGTCAACAAGCGCTAGTGCTTGGTAATTTCTTAGACACCATGCATAGCATACACTAAAGCTTGAAAGCAACCTGTATAAAACAATTACTTACAATGTTATCTCTATCTTGGAAAAGATAAAGGGTACAAGAGGAAAGCTAATAAAACATTGAAAATTATGGAGTTATGGTCAGACTACACTCAATAATTGTTTCTAGAATAAACATTAACACTATAGGAGAGTATTTAATTAAAAATCTGTAGAATAAGTATGGTGCTCTTGTGAAAAAAAGCAGGTATAGCTTTACGTTTTACCATTATGTTCTAATGTTTTTAATAAACCAAACCTTTTGGGAGTTAAAGATAAACTTGAGATGATAGGAACCTAATTGGGTGACCAAATTTTATGTTGGGGTAATGATAATCAGACAAGTTAGAAAACCTTGTCTGTTTGTTACTATTTCCCCCCCCCTACTAAAGTGGTGCTATACATGTGCTGCTCTATTAAACACAGGATTCCACCAAATAAATTAGGTGCTAGAGGGCAGTTCGAGTAGTTCAACAGTTTGCATCATTGAAGCCTGTGGGCAAAGAACTTTTGGCGCACAAGTCAACATTCCTCTGCTCAAATCACCTGTTAATTACTGGTGCTAACTTGGCTTAGAACACTGTGATAACGTAAATTAATTCATAAAAGATGACTGCATTTCTCCTGATGATAAAAAAAAATGTATCGCCAATACCTATACAAGGAAAAGCATCTTTTTTGCCTCTACCACCTATAGGCACTTACCTTTTCTGCCCAATGGTAAATCAAGCCCTGGTTTTTGGATACATTTAGAAAGTTTAATAGGTATGCCTCAGACTCCAGCATGCATCCAACTTCTTCTATGGATTTTATGGGTTAGGAGTGATAGGGTTGAAATAATGACTTAGAGTTCCACTTTAATTGTTTCTGTTTTTTTCTTACCTGTGTACGTATCAATTGATCTATTTAAATTGTTTGTGCTCCTTTCTTACCTGTGTACGTATCAATTGTTCTATTTAAGTTGTTTGTGCTCCTTTCTTACCTGTGTACGTATCAATTGTTTTATCAGTCTGTATCTAGATGGAATTTGGAACTGCTGAATAATCATTACATGTTCGCTGATGAGAAACTCTTTGTACCTTAACCTCATTTGGTAATGCCGATAAGATTACTGCTTTTGGAACTGCCTATAAAAGAAGTAAAGGGAGCAGTCCTTTTTGGGGATGCTCAGAACTGTGATACAGACATACCTGACTCTGTGTCTTAAGTCCTATATGAAGCAATAATTAGACAAAGCAATATAAACTATAAGCAACTTGTTTAAGAGTTGCCCCTAACATTTTGGCGCCCGAAGAACAGGGACTCACCGATGATACTACAAGAGGTGGACGAACGCGGCTGACGGAACAAAAAGGAATAGGCATTCCGGGAATCACAGATCAAAAAACCTGCGCAGGTAAGAAAAAGCTTTATTTTTCTTATATTCTGTGCTCCCCTGATTTGTGCCTATCCGTTCTGTCAGTTACGGTTCTCCTGGTTTTAAAACACCAGCCTCTGTAGTGGTGAGTCTAGAATTACTGCATATTTTAGTTTATATTGCTGGAATTATTTGTTTGTTTTGTTATCTGTGTTTGTCTTGTCTGTCTTGTTGAGAAAGTGAATGAGCCTTGTCAAGGATGGTATGAGTTAGAAGGGGATTGCCGAACTAAGCAACGGAATGCGCCTTACCTCACACGATTGGGAACCTGAGGGCTTGTGAGCTTGGGGGTCTGACGCTTATGCTTAACCTCACATCTAACTCATAAACCATAGACGGGTTGAGAGTATAAGCCCTGTCTGCTCCATAAAGCAGGGATAAGAGTGTATGAGAGGGATTCCCAGATACGAGGGGGGGAATAAGGTCTCAACAAAGTCCCGAGATCTAGTCGGATACCTGGCCACTTAAAGGAATGCTTGTATATGTTGTAGCCGCATTCTGGTTTGTTATTGGGCTAGCATATAAAGTAATTATTTATTATTGGGCTAGCATATAAAGTAATTTGGTTTCAGAAATCTCATTCCGGAGAGGTTTCTAGAATTCTAGCACCCTAGGAGGAAGGCAACGAGGAACTAGTGTAACTTAGCTGGTTTGCTATTGGGCTAGCATATAAAGTAATTATTCATTCTTGTATATGTTGTAGCCGCATTATATTGTACACTAAGTGTCCCACACGCTACCTAGGCAGGACTGTTAGAATGGGCCAGAGGAACACAAAACCCCGTCAGGGAATTGTGGCGCACTATACGGTGCCACAGATAATTAAGAACATTTATGGGAAAACCGAAGCACAGGACTTAAAGGATGTCCTTCGTAAATTTAAGGTGAAAGGAGCAGCGGGCTTAGACCCGGATGTATGGAGTGAAATAAAAAGGGACAGACAAGGAGAGGTGTTAGAGAAGCAATGGATGCGTCAGGTTCAATGCTTAATTAAGGTCTCAAATAGAGCGAAAGAAGAGGGGTGGAAGTATAATCCAGATTGTGATGGTTGGGATATGAAAGATAGAAGAACAAAAAATGTTGAGGCTCCCAGCTCAGCCATCCCACCCCCATACACTGACGTAGAACGCAAACCACACAAGATATATCCTGTACTTGAGGGGAGAGGATGGGTTTGTCAGGATTGTGGAGCACAAAACCCAGAATGGGCAGTAGAATGTGTGCATTGTGGGGCACAAAAACCTCATCCAGAAACTGTAGCTCCCGTACGCACTGATACACGCATTGTTCAGGTAAACAATCCAGAATTTGGACAAGCAGCCCATCCAAATGCCCCACCTACTGTCACTCGTAGAATGCAAATAAGGACTTGGGCACCATGGTCGGCAGACACCCTTATGGCATTAATACAGAGCGCCCCAGACCCGGTAGCAAAGCCAGCTGCTTTTTGTAGATTTGTGACACAGTTAATGAATACACATGAAGCGACCTGGCAGGATGGGGAGGATCTATGCAGACACAAAATGACTCTGACCCTGTTTAACCAGTTTATGACAGAAATAGGTCCACACAGACCTGCAGGACAAGTTGATGGGGATGGCAATTTAGAGACAGGACATGTCAGACATATAGACTCAAGGGCCCCTTTTATTGCTAGATTAGAAGCTTTTTGTCAGGCAAAACAACAGGAGAGGGGGTCCATATCACCCATGAAGCAAATGCCAGGACAGACTGTATCGGAATTTTACTTATCTATGGAAAGTATGATGGCAGATGAGGGATTGGACTTGGCCCTGCCAGTCACAATCCGAGCCTTCAATAGACAATTTATGGAGGGATTAATTCCACAGATAAGTGAGAGACTGAAAGCCTGCACACCAGAGTGGAGGGCAACTAGAGATAGAGGGACGTTGTTACAAAAAGCGCAAGGCATAGAGGCGGACTTAGCAGAAACCAAAGGGAGGAAATCTCATGCTATCAACGCACTCGGGGGTCCCCAAGAGCAAGGTAGAGGTTCCTTTCGCAAACCCCTTACCTGTCACTACTGTAACAAGATTGGTCACATCAGACGCAACTGTAAGAAAAGAATAAGGGATGAAGGAGAGGAAGGTGTTGATTCTCCAGTTAATCAGAGAAGGAACCAGCCCAGGGACAACAAAAATAGTCATATCAGGCAGCAGGGAGATGGTCCACGAGCATGACTCACCCCGGTTTTAGAAAAATCCAAAACAACAATGCTTAAGACAAATATAACGGTTGGTAATAAGAAAATCTCTTGTTTAGTCGATACAGGAGCTTCACGCTCGTTACTTTCTGACTCTGAACTACTCCCTGGCCAAAAATCACCTGACACTTTACTAATAACTGGATATGATGGCATTTTAGCCGACGCCCCGCTTACAAAACCTCTGAAAGTTAAAGTAGGAAACCACATGTTCCTTTCACGCTTTCTGGTATCCAGAGGAGCCCCCACTAATTTGTTAGGAGCTGACATTTTGCAGAAAATAGGAGCTAACATTACCTATCACCCAGATGGCACTGTCACCTTAGCTATAGGGGATAATCAAGAACACATGGAGATGTGTAACCTGATACAATACCTAGAGGAGGAATCGGAATTGTCCGGCACACCTCCTTCAGACTTAGATCAGATTTTGTCGTCCCTTCCAGGAGAACTATGGGAAAAACATCCAGCTGATGGACTTTTGCCCATACCTCCGGTTACCCTACAGCTGATTCCAGGAGCAGTGCTTCCCCAACAAAAGCAGTATCCACTTAGTGCACCCCAAGAGACGGCCATAGAAATGCAGGTCCAATCCTTCTTAAAAAGTGGAGTTCTAAAAGAGGTAAAATCACCGGCAAACACTCCCTTGTACCCGGTTAAAAAGAAATCAGTAGCCGGTAGTCCGGTTAAGTATAGAATGGTCCAAGACCTTAGAGCGGTCAACAAAATACTAGCCCCGATGACACCTTTAGTACCCAATCCACATACATTACTGTCACAAATACCATCAACCAGTATGTACTTTACGGTTATAGATTTAGCGAATGCTTTCTTTTCCGTCCCGCTTGCTGAAGAATGCCAACTTTGGTTCGCATTTTCAATAAAAAATCGGCAACTAACCTGGACACGCCTACCTCAGGGTATGGCACATTCACCTACCTTGTATTCGCAAGCATTGCAAACGGTGTTGGGAGAATGGGTACCACCAGATTCCTGTGTATTGTTACAATATGTGGATGATTTATTGTTATGCTGCCCTGACAAAGAAACTTGTTTGGCCACCACCCTTAATTTGTTGCGATTTTTGGCAGAAAAAAGTTGCAAGGTTAATAAGAAAAAGTTGCAAGTGTGTCAGGAAAAAGTTTTCTTTTTGGGACATTGTATATTACAGGGTACGAGACATCTCACTGAGGAGAGGGTTCAAGTGATAAAGGGAATGTTACCCCCACGGAATTTCAAACAATTGCGTATGTTTTTAGGTATCGTGTCATATTGTAGACAGTGGATACCACATGCTAGCGCTTTGATGCAGCCATTATACGATTGTTTGAAAATTGTACCGTATATGCTTACAGAAGTAGCTTATGAGTCGTTTATCACTTTGAAAAAGCTATTAATTTCTGCCCCGGCTATTGGTATACCAGATTACACCAAGATATTTAATCTGTACATTGCTGAGATCACTGGACATGCCACAGGTGTTCTGACACAGGCACATGTAAAACAAAGACCAGTCGCTTACTTTTCAGCAGCATTAGATCCAGTATCTAGAGGTTCACCGTCTTGTGTACGGGCGGTAGCTGCAGTGTCAATTATCATAGATAAGTCATCAGAGATTGTTCTAGACAATCCAGTCGTAGTGCATACCACACATGACATACATGCAATCTTGTCTCAGGTACAGCCCAAACACATTTCAATGGCTAGGCAATTAAGATTACAGTGTACTTTACTCTTACCTCCAAATGTTACTTTTCAGCGCTGTACAACCTTAAATTTGGCCACCTTTTTGCCTCTTCAGTCACCAGATTTGGCAAGGGGGAATGATAGTACTAATAGTACTAGTGAGGAAAGAAATGAGGACACTGACACTCTTTTGTTTAAAGAAGTAGGTCAGCACGATTGTTTTCAGCTCATGGAACAGGAGACAATGGGATTCCCACACGTTACAGATACACCAATTTTAAACGCTGAGTACACCTTGTATATAGATGGTAGTAGGTTTGCTGATGACAAGGGTAAATATCACACAGGGTATGCTGTAGTGACTGATACGCAGGTAATTGAAGCACAGGCCTTACCAGCCCACATGTCAGCACAGGAAGCAGAATTAAAAGCTTTAGAACAAGCCCTAGAATACTTAAAAGAACGAGAAGGGAATATTTACACTGACTCTGCCTACGCTTATGGTGTAGCGCACGATTATGGCCACATATGGAGGGCTAGAGGTTATCTGACAGCAGCAGGTACACCTGTAAAACATGGAGAAGGGATTAAGAGAGTCCTGAACAATCTTCAAAAGGTTAAACGAGTAGCCATTATGAAGATAGCGTCACACACGAGCGCAAAAACAATTGAGGCAAAAGGAAATGCATTTGCAGATTTGACTGCAAAACAGGCAGCTCTAGGGGAAGGAAACCCTGAGACCTTAGCAGCAGTAGAGGTGAGTATCCCAGAACCAACATGGCAGCAGCTGAGTAAATTACAGGAGCAAGCAGGGGAGAGCGAGAAAGATAAGTGGGTCAGGATGGGAGCAGCACCAGACCTTGACAATGTATGGAGGGAAGGGGGCAAAATATGCCTGCCTGCCTCTCTGTACCCAGCAATGGCAGCGGCAGTTCACCTACCCACACATGTCAGTTCCAATTCCATGTATAGGATTGTGAACCAAGGATGGCTTGCCCCTGGATTCAGTAGCACTGCAAGAAACTACTGTGCAGCCTGCCAAATCTGTCTCATGAATAACCCAGGACAGAGAGTAAAAACCCCACAAAAACACCAGGTCCGGGCCCAATACCCCTTCCAGAGACTGCAAATTGATTACATACAAATGCCTAAGAGCGGCCCTTTTGAATTTGTCCTCGTGTGTATCGATTTATTCTCAGGTTGGCCCGAAAGTTATCCAGTAAATTCGGCGACAGCTAAAGCCACAGCTAAGAAACTGATCACTGAGTTAATACCTAGGTTTGGTCTTCCTGAAACCATAGAATCAGATAGGGGGACACACTTTACAGGAGAAATCATGCAGAATGTGATGACCATGTTAGGGGTTCAACAAAGTTTTCACACCCCTTACCACCCACAGAGTTCAGGATCAGTGGAGAGAGTAAATGGGACAATAAAGTTAAAAATACAAAAAGCCATGCAAGAGTTAAACAAGCCTTGGCCAGAATGCCTGCCTTTGGCTTTGTTCTCTATAAGGTACACTCCAACAGGAAAGACAGGATTATCCCCATATGAGATACTTTTTGGGAATGCACCTAGATTGGGTTTATACTTTCCACAGAGTATGCAATTGCAATGTGATAGTTTGACTGCATATGTGATACAATTACAACAACGTCTAACTAAGATCCACAAAAGTGTGTATTCTTCTCTTCCAGCCCCTAATTCAATAACAGGTACACATACTCTGCTACCAGGGGATTATGTATATGTGAAGAAACACACCAGAAAGACATTGGAACCCAGGTTTGAAGGTCCTTACCAAGTACTCTTGACCACAGCCACCTCAGTAAAGCTGGAAGGAAAACCTACCTGGATACACGCATCACATTGCAAGAAACAACCCGAGAAAACAACATGATGAAATATCTACTTACAGATTTTTTGTTGAAGATTGTTGTTTTACAAATATATGCATGGACTCCTGGTATTAATGTACTTGAAGTAGAGGAAACAACAACTTTCGAATGGGCTATAGATGATCCTAAAGTAGCAAATTATTATTGACAAAGGTAGACTAGTACATCTTTCCTCACAGATACAACAGGATACTGCACCACATTGGTGGGATATATTTAGTGGAATGTCTTCTACAGCAACCAATACCTTTCACTGGTTGTTAAGTCCAATGGTAATTATTATTCTAATATTAATATCACTTACAATCACAAATATATGTGTATACAGGAAAATAAATAGGAAAATTAGGAGAATAGACAGGGTATACTGATAAGTGTGTATTGACATCACCCTACTCCTATAAAACTCCTCTTCTTGAATTTTAAGATGTTGGTAATACCTAGGGGGATGGGTTCTACCCCTCTGACAACTCGCGGTCAGGGAAAGGACTCTGGGGAAAAACTGACTAGAACTTATTCATGAGGACCCAGGGGGAAGGAGAGGATGATGTCAAAGGGGGAAATTGATAGGGTTGAAATAATGACTTAGAGTTCCACTTTAATTGTTTCTGTTTTTTTCTTACCTGTGTACGTATCAATTGATCTATTTAAATTGTTTGTGCTCCTTTCTTACCTGTGTACGTATCAATTGTTCTATTTAAGTTGTTTGTGCTCCTTTCTTACCTGTGTACGTATCAATTGTTTTATCAATCTGTATCTAGATGGAATTTGGAACTGCTGAATAATCATTACATGTTCGCTGATGAGAAACTCTTTGTACCTTAACCTCATTTGGTAATGCCGATAAGATTACTGCTTTTGGAACTGCCTATAAAAGAAGTAAAGGGAGCAGTCCTTTTTGGGGATGCTCAGAACTGTGATACAGACATACCTGACTCTGTGTCTTAAGTCCTATATGAAGCAATAATTAGACAAAGCAATATAAACTATAAGCAACTTGTTTAAGAGTTGCCCCTAACAGGAGTAGGTTTGTATTTTATTTGTGCCTAATGCAGAGTGGTTATAGTGCAACTTTAGAAAATTTTATGGTAACTAGTTGGTTTTGTAAGGTGTAAGGAGTAAGCTACATAATCAGTCAGCAAGTAAAAGGACCAGATTGTGGTACTGTGTAACATACTATATTATTTGTGGCCTTGTTATTTTACATAACTGAGCACATAATGCCCTTCAGCGAGCCTCTGATTAGCAGTGTGAAAATGTTTTTTAACTTGTGCAATCAATGTTCCTCTCAAAAACGGTCAGGCAGCGGGTATCTATAGGCATAAGTTCATGCTTACTAAGGCAATGGTAAGAGGTTGCAGTCTGGTGCAGTTCCATTTATAGGGATTCATGAGGGCTTGTCCCTTAGTGATATGTGACTTGGAATATCCTAAGGTTTAGAGGGTCTTTATCTAGAAATCAGTAAGAAATCTTGCCTGTTATGTATCATCCACTATAACCATTCAACATTTTATAGAACCAATTAGGAGACTTGCTCCCGGTTGGTTCTATAAAATGCTATGTTTCTCTAGAATGGGGGAGTGAGCAATCTCCATCATGAACAATCATGAGTTATCTTGTGTAGCTTTTAAATGTGCTAGTAAGAGAAGTTGCTAACTTGTTTGCTAACTTGTGTATTGTCGGACTTTGCCTTACTACCTGCGCCTTTCATTACATAAAATGTTCTGATGACACCTGTTAAGCTGCTTTTTCCCATTGACATGACCCATTCATATACACAGGAAATAAACAACTGTCAACTATAACATCTACCACAGAAAACAAAAAACCCTTTCCTTTAAAGAATGTAAATTGTTTCATAATGGGAGGATCCACAACTGGTGCACTGCAGATTATAACATATGTCTAAATTCCTGTCGGCATATAAGAACTGCGCTGTTGCAGCTTTATGTGAGATTGCTTCCTCGTGTGATGTCACCCAGCTTGAGCATTGATGCATTGCAAATGACATCACAACACACCTCCACGGTGCACATGTGCTGCAATGCACCACAGTACATCACAATACACAGTGTCCAGTGCATTTCGATATACTGTGAAAAATGCAGCACTATTGTTTTGTGTGTTGAGGTGCGTTGCAACCCAGTCATTTTGAAAGGGGTGCCTAACATAGCGTACCATAACTCACCGAAAGGTACGAAAACACTTTGAAGTGCAGTGTGGTGTGGTGCTTGAACAATCTATACAAATTTGGTAATTATGACAATGCAAGAGGTTGTTTGTGTTTAAAAATATGTTGATTTCAACATTTTTTTGCTCAGCATGTTTCCTATAGGACATTTCTTTTAGTCCAACAACCATCAAAAAGTCACTTTAAAGCTCTTTAGAATAAACATTACTAGAATAAACGAAACCACAAGTGGAGCTCTTATTGAATTTTTATGGAATAGATTAAATAGCTGTGTTTAAAAAACGTTTGAATAACAATTTCTACAAAATCTGATCTTTGTCCTCCTTAAAACTGTTGAAATCAATTTTCTTTTCCAATACTTTTCACAGGCTGAAAAACTGTTCCAGATTTTATTTTTATACTTGTATTGTTCTCAAGAAAAAAAGAATGTCAGCTAATTTTTACTCTATCCTAAAAAATCCCTCCAGCATTCTACAGCTAAGCCAACTTTGATTTTCTTTTACACAAAACATTGCTGTGGCCTTTAAAATTTTTGAAGATAAGAGCCTAGTCATTGTAATGTTTGTGAAGATTTACACTTCCAATTTTAACACATCTATTTTAACAGGGGTCTGTAGGGCAAAGTGATACCATCAGTGCCCCTTTCTTACACTTTTAAGAGATTTACAGTCAGGGACTAATCTGACAGGTTTGGTAAGCTAACAAAGATAAGAGAGGATAAGGGATGAGAGCGTTTTTTAACCAAAATCTATTCTCTTCATGCAAACCATTGTTCTATTTGGTGAAGACTGAATGTCAGCTGAAGTGCTATGCTGCCAATGTATCCTATGTTTACACACTGTATATCCACATTGTAAAATCCTAAAAGAATCTGCGCTCGGTCACAAGCAGCGCTAAACAATGAAAATAATTACATAAATATATAAACATATATAAAAAGTGCAAACGTGCAAAGGTAAAAGTGCAAAAAACAGCCTGTAAAATTACAAACAAATCTGTGAAAAAAGTTTATCCAAACCACAAGCAGTCCTTTAAATGGGTTGAAACAGCATCCAACCATCCGGAAAGTGCACTGTGCAATGTAAATGAAGGAAGAGCTTCCACCAGCAGCCGAAAACACTCGGCATATGCCTCTTACCGAATGTGTGGAGCTATAAATTATCATGGTGATAAACGCATGTGTGATAACATGATGAGCTGGTTATCAAATGAAAGTGCTTGTCATTCAGTGCCGAATCCCAGTTATTAACCCAAAGGATTAAAAGATTAAAAGAATAAAATACCATAGTAAAGCCCATCAGATATATAATTTTTAATAAAAAGTAGTAACAAGTACCTTCACATGGCTTGTATCATACACCTAGGAAAGTCCAGCAAGCTGTCAACTCATGTACAAACGGCAGCGAATCGTGCGTGGTGTCGTCAGCTCAAGCCACAGCTGACGCGTTTCGTCATCAGTGAAGTCTTCAAGGGATGGGCCGAACATCCGACATCATGCACCAGGAAGTTACATAGTGTCACAGCTTGCTGGAATTGACCGCTCAGTTAGAATATGATAAGCTAATGCAAATATCGGCCCTCACATGACCTTTCACATGAGGTTTTTGCACTTTCACGTTTGCACTTATTATATATGTTTATATATTTATGTAATTATTTTTAGCACTGCTTATTAATTACATATAAATATATTGCACATCAAACCAAAAACCCAAAGGAAAATTCACTGACCGAAACTGGGAACACATGTATTTAAAATATAAACAAATTCTATTACAAAAGTACATGTGTTAAAGTGTTACTAAACCCAGTAATATGAAAATAGTTCATCTGCACCCCCCCCCCCACAGTGCCCACAGTGCCCACAGCTTATAAATCTTCTTTTTACATTAAAATCTTGCCACTACATACCTTTTTGGCTGATCTGTATACCAGTGATAAACTGCAAAGTTTCTCCAGTTCTGAGAGTCCAGGAAGGAGGAGATTTCCACTAAAGCCTGTATACATGCCAGCATGTGTGATGCCAATATCATGTGACCTGGCTAACTCTGAGAACAAGTAAATATTCTCTCCAGCATAAAAGACACAACTGAGCATGTGCAGGTTGGCTACTGCCTGTGTGTTAGCTGGCCTTCCCAAGATAGACAAGAAGGGAAGGGATATGCATACAGGATAAAACAGCCTTTGTACACAATGCAAAGGATTAACCCCTTAAGTTCCACAGCGAGTATAACAAGCATGCTATGCTGCATATACAAACAGATAATACTGTTGTGGGTTTAGTAACACTTTAACAACACATAAGTACCTATTATAGGTCATAAAATCAATGCTTGTAATTATTTGTGAATACACATAATAAATAACAACTGTGACTTATCCACTAGTATATACATGGACAGAAAAAGTATTTCTCCTGCGCTCGTGTAGGCGATATTAGTATGGAATGGTAGTACTTTCAAATGGTGGGAAGTAAAGGATGATCATGCATGTCCTGCTGCCTAAACTGACCAGGGGTGGTCCGAAGAAGGCAGAGTGAAAGAAATAGGTGAAAGGCACGTGATCTAACGCTTGAATCAAAATAATACAGTTTATTCTTATACAAAGTGGATAAGTACAAAAAAAGTTAATACGCATTCATAAAAACTAGGTTACCAAATATACATTAACAATTAGACGTGCCCATGCAAGGGCAAGTGCTCAAAGCCATCCTTTGAGCACTTGCCCTTGCATGGGCATGTCTGATTGTTAATGTATATTTTGTAACCTATTTTTTATGAATATGTAGTAACTTTTTTTTTTTTTTTTGTACTTATCCACTTTGTATAAGAATAAACTGTATTATCTTGATTCAAGCATTAGATCACACGCCTTTCACCCATTTCTTTCACTCGCACTTATCCACTAGTGACTAGAGTAATGGAATGTTTTTTATTCATATAGCTCACTGCCCATTACCATAGGAATAGGTCATCTGTAATGTATTGTGTTCTAATTACTCTCTCTCTCTCTCTCTCTATCTCTCTCTCTCTCTCTCTCTCTCTCTCTCTCTCTCTCTGTATATATATATATATATATATATATATATATATATATATATATATATATATATGTATAACTCATATATTCTATAGATTAATTACATACAGAGTAATATATTTCAAGAAGCATTTCTTTCTTTTAATTTTGACGATTATGGCTTACAGCCAGTGAAAACCCAAAATTCAGTCTCTCAGAAAATTTGAATATTGTGAAAAGGTTCAATATTGTAGAATCATGGTGTCACACATTTGAATCAGCTAAATAACGCAAAACAGCTGTAAAGGTTTACTGAGCCTTTAAATGGTCTCTCAGTCTGGTTCAGTAGGTTAGACAATCATGGGGAAGACTGCTGACTTGAAAGTTGTCCAGAAGCCAGTCATTGACACCCTCTACAAGGAGGGTAAGTCATAAAAGGTCATTGCTAAAGAATATGGCTGTTCTGAGAGTGCTGTATCCAAGCATATTAATGGAAAGTTGAGTGGAAGGAAAAAATGTGGTAGAAAAAGGTGCACAAGCATCAGGAATAACTGCAGCCTTAAGAGGATTGTGAAGGCCATTCAAGAATTTGGTGGAGATTCACAAGGAGTGGACTACGGCTGGTGTCAGTGCTTCAAGAGCCACCACATACAGACGTATCCAGGACATGGACTACTACTGTCGCATTCCTTGTGTCAAGCTGCTCCTGAACCAGAGACAATGTCAGAAGTGTCTTACCTGGGCTAAGGAGAAAACGTACTCAGTGGTCCAAAGTCCTCTTTTTAGATGAAAGTAAATTTGGCACTTAATTTGGAAATCCAGGTCCCAGAGTCTGGTGGAAGAGTGGAGAGGCACAGAATCCAAGTTGCGTGAGTTCAAGTGTAAAGTTTCCAGAGTCAGTGATGATTTGGGGAGCCATGTCATCTACTGGTGTTGGTCCACTGTGTTTTATCAAATCCAAAGTCATTGCATCCCTCTACCAGGAAATTCTAGAGCACTTCATGCTTCCCTGCTGACCAGCTTTATGGAGATGCTGATTTAATTTTCCAGCAGGTATTGGAACCTGCCCACACTGACAAAAGTACCAATGCCTGGTTTAATGATCATGGTATCACTGTGCTTGATTGGTCAGCAAACTCGCCTGACCTTAACCCCATAGAGAATCTATGGGGTATTGTCAAGAGGAAGATGAGAGACACCAGAGCCAACGATGCAGATGGGCTGAAGGCTGCTATTAGAGCAACCTGGGCTTTCATAACACCTCAGTAGTGCCACAGGCTGATCGCCTCCATGCCATACTGCATTGATGCAGTAATTCATGCAAAAGGAGCCCCGGTTAAGTATTGAGTGCATACTATACTGTACATGGACATACTTTTCACCAATCTCTCCTCGCTGGGGGCGCTTGTCCAGCCGTTAAGGAGTGCAGTACACGATGGAGCAGCTTTTCCCGAGAAGATTGAAGTGTACACTGAGCCCTGGAGACATATGAGCGGCATAGAGAGCAGGCTGTTTATTAGGAAGAGTTAATATATAAGGTGTATGACGTTGACGTCACTACGCTGTTCCTCCTTACTGAACTGGATGGGAAGTGTATGCAAAGTGGGAATCCTGCGGAGACGCTGTATCATTGAGATTACTCTGACACTCGTTTATTGGAACTACTTGTAAGTGCATCTTTTTATTCATTAAATATTATTGATTGGAATGATTACACTATGGGAGCCTTTCTTGCTTTTGTTTCCGGAGCCATACAGCCTCAGCCACAGACCCAGATGCTGGTATAGGTTATTGGGAAACCTGTAATCTCCCATATGCCTGGATAGACCTTAGTTGGTCTTTTGAGTCGGTAAGGAGCCTCATATCCACTTGGGTGTATTCACTTTTTGGGAGATTGGATTTCCTTTATCACGGATTTTGGATTAGTTCTTCCTCTTTTTTACGCTTATGAACTTTATATATGAATTTTTTTAATCGCACTATTTGTGATGGGACTTTTTATGTGCTCTTTTTGGTTTATTTGACACTATTAATTGCAGTATCTCAATATACACATATCCTACAGTGGTCATAAATAATTATGGTAATTTTTCACGTTATTAATTATGATATTATGTTTTAATAATTTTCAATAATTTTGGTATTTTCATTTATTGGTTGTCCTTAGCGCTGCATAACATTATTACTATTATCTAGAGTATGTGTCTGACTTTTTTATGCTGGCTGCTTTGGTAATTTGGGTTAAAACCTTGTTTTTTATTAATGTGTTTTTAGTCTGTAAAGGATAATCCCTTTAGCTACCAATCAATTATTGGGTTTCAACGCAGCGTTAAGCCCTTCTTGGGTTTTTTTACATACTTTTCACTAAGCCAACATTTCTGTATTAAACACCTTTTTATTGGTTTTATGTAATATTCTGATTTTCTGAGATACTGAATGATGGGTTTTTACTAGCTGTAAGCCATAACCATCAAAATTAAAAGAAAGAAATACTTTAAATATATCACTCTGTGTGTAATGAATTTATATAATATATGAGTTCAACTTTTTGAATTGAATTACTGAAATACTTTAACTTATTGATGATATTTTAATTTTTTGAGATGCACCTGTATATAGAAATATCAATTCTGCGATCATTTGTTTTGTGATTTACTTTATTGGTGTGCGGTCCTGGGAACATTTGTAGCAATGAGTCAGCAGTTTAGTAAGTGCACGTTGTCATTCTAACTTTTATCTGTTCAGTAATTACTGAACTGCAGCAAATCAAGAAAAAGCTGGCACTGTCACATAACTGTAACAAGAGAGCACTTACTTTTGCACTACTGTGACCCAGAATCAGGCGACATCACATAGCCGCTTCAGGCTCTGGAAGGATCCTGACAATAATGTTGGGATCCACCCAGATGACTAATAGGCAGCTGGCTCAGTGCACAGCTGAAAGCTTGAGCCAGCTGCTCCCGTCCCCTCAACAGCCTGGCACTCCAGTCAGTACTGGAAGAGTGGAGAAGAGAGCTGATGACTCACAGTAACCGCTCTCAATGCAGAGCAGACCTATAACTGAGTGATCAGTGGTCATGTGATCGCTCACTTCTCAGTGACAGCTGCAGCATTGCAGTGATGCTGAAACCATAGAGGTGTGTATGCATGTTTTTTTTTTCCTTTTTTTGTTTCTAAAGCCACGTACACATGAGCGGAATGTCCGACAGAAAAAGTCAGACGGAAGCTTTTCATCGTATATTCCGATTGTGTGTGTGCCTCATCGGACTTTCTTTTTCGAACATTTTGACGGACCTAGAAATAGAACATATTCTAAATATTTCCAATGGAACCAATTCCTATCGGGAAAACCGCTCGTCTGTATGCTGTTTCGACGGACCAAAAACGACGCATGCTCTGAAGCAAGTACGAGACAGAAGCTATTGACTACTGGCTATTGAACTTCCTTTTTCTAGTCAAATCGTATGTGCTGTAAATCACCTTTTTCTGGACAGTCGGACTTTGGTCGGACTTTGGTTTGACTGTGTGTAGGCAAAACCGCTTGAATGGAATTCCGTCGGAGTTCCGTTGGAGAAACCTTTGGAGTTTATTCCAACGGCAAAGTCGGTCGTGTGTACAGGGAATTACACTTATTGTTTAAGCTGAAATGTCCCTAGGTAATTTTAGTATTGCTTGCAGCTAAGTTGTAATCAACCTAAGCATTGTTTATATTTTCTGTACTCACTAAGGTTATGGCATTGAGTGATTTCTGCCTGCTGAATTGATTTTAAACACCAACAAGAGTCATGATAGATAAAATTGGCGCAAATCTTGTTGGTGTTTAATATTTAGTGACTGTGTTTAGTATCTCAAGGTAGAGTCCCAGCTGTCTTGTGCTGTCTAGCCTGTCCCTCTCTAAACTGTAAAAAAAAAAAAACTGGTTGATCCTGCCTGTTCTTGTGTCCCCCTTAGTGTGCTGACCATGGTAATCATGGCTGCTGATCCCTAATTGCAGTGGTCAGTTTACTTGCCTCCATCATCCCGCTGCTCTCCTCTCTCCCCCTCTCCCCCCTCCCCCCTGCCTGTCAACTCCTGTGTGTGTGTGAGCCGCACCACCTCTCTCCTCCTGCTGCTATTAATAGTAAAGTAAAGTTAAATAAATATTGGTGCCAGCCCCTCTTTTTTGTAAAGCCATCCTACACTGTGTAAGTGTTACTGTAAAACGATGCCTCTAAATACCTTATCTCCAATCTGTTCTAGCTGGTCAGGTGACCTCCGGCCGCTCTCCTCTTCCGATCTAAAGGCTAAAGAGGGGTAAGCTGACAGCACAGCGGTCACGTGACCTCCCTGGATGATGTCAGAGGGGATCTCGGCCCCTCCCACTGTAGCCCTTAGATCGGAGGAGAGCAGCCGGAGGTCACGTGACCGACTATAAAAGATCGGAGATAAGGTCTTTAGAGGCATTGTTTTACACTAACACTTACACAGTGCTGGATTCATAAAATAGAGGGGCTGGCAGTGATTTTTTTTTAACCGTACAACCACTTTAGGAAGATAAGAATCTTCACTAAATAAATTGTAGCTGTGCTCACACATCCAGTCATATGCATATAAAAAAAATAAAAAAATAGATATTTGCTTATGACATGACTGGTTAACTGAAATTAATCTTTACTTAGTTTATTGAGTGAAGATTCTTAACTCCTTTTGTAAATCTGGCCTAAAGTGGTTCTAAAGACAGAAGGTTTTTTTACCTTAATGCATTCTATGTCATAAAGCAGTAGTAAAGTCTTTTTTACAATATAGAATAATGTTTCCCCCTGCAGGTTTCAGCCATAATGTACTAGTATGCACTGCATACGAATACATTATGACAGACTTACCTACAAACGGAGCCCTCCAGCGAAGTGCTGTCAGGGCTCTCCCCAATCCCTTGCGCTTCAATCTTCACTGTCTTCCTTCCGAGTTTCACATATCCGGGCGCTTGATTGGCCGGGCCAATGTGATGTCACATCAATGCGGTAGGCAGAGTGGCCCGTAAATGTAGTCTGAGCTGCAGTTCAGATCACATTACCCGCTGACAGGCAGGGGACACAACATGTATGATTGAAGAGACCTCTAGGGTCTCTTCTGTTATAAAAAGCCTGCCTGTCAGTGGATTTGAACAATTATAAGTTTACTACCACTTTAAGGTAAAAAAACCTTCTGGGTGCAGCTCCTCCCCGCAGCCCTTCCTTATACTTACTTGAGCCCAATCTCAATCCAGCGATGTGCATGAGAACAGCGGCTCTCCTGGGTCTCTCTCTCCTCATTGGCTCACACCAAGCCACGCTCTGTGTGTGAATGGACAATGTCCCTTAACAGGAATATGACTCAGGAGTGAGCCTGCTCGAGTGCCCCTATAGAAAGAGGCATGCTCTTGGGGGAGAAGCCAGCGGGGGACCCAAAAAGAAGAGGATCGGGGCTGCCCTGTGCAAAGCCAAAAAACACAACCTTTACAAGCACTCTAATGTCTCTAAAGAAATCCACAAACCTGAGAGGCATGATCCAAACGCTGAAAGAGATCCTTTTCCAGCAGTATTACAGTTAAATATATTCTTTTTTCATTAACCCAGGCATGCACATATGTAACTATCAGGTGGAATGAGGAAGTACAACCAGACTCATCCATGGCTACCTTATCTTACAAAAATGTATCTGCAGGTCCAATTTTTAGTAAAATGTCAAACTGATCTTTCCACTTACTAGTTGTGACTGGAACTAGTGACAATAATTGAGTGTCTATTCCCAGTTTTAGTCAAAACCTTCTATAAAAATAAAAAAAGTCCCAAGGTTCTTTGTAATGATGCATGCATGTCAGGATATAGCATTACATTTTTCATTTTAAAACTATCTCTGCTTCTTTACTTCCCCTAGAAGCACATATTACAAATGCTTTGTAAAGATTGGTAAGATAATTTTCTTGGCATGTTGACATGAGATCCACCCATTGAGAATTTACATAGTACTTTATCACTTCTATTACAGTGATATACTTTTGTCATTTCTTGGAAGACCTACCCTGAAAACAAAGTAAAAAAATTAGGATAGTTGCAGGTTCAATCACACCCTCTTCCATATACACCCTAATTCCAACATGATTTAATGCCTTAATAAAAGTTGATAGTATAATTCTTAGAATGTTTAATTCAATAATGCATATACATATACACAGTATGCCAAAATACAAAGGAGGCAGTTATTTTGTATAACCATCATTTGTCAGCTAACCAGAAACTGAGACTTGTGATGACAGTCCCATAACTGTTGACCCCAATTTCTAAAGAATCACCAGTATCCCCAGCATCCCTCTAGGCGTTTGCTGTTTGTTCATTAGTGTTAGATACTTGAGTGTAGGCATACATGTCTAGAATAATTCTATGCAATGAAGTCCTTTGTCTTTAGATGGCTTTATCAGCCACCAGCTAAGAAATGTAAATGAGCAGAACCTCTGTGTATTATTCATACCTGTGCATTGCTAGTTACATGCAGTTACTACAATACATAGTAATGCATGACACTGAGGTGTGTTACAGTGGCTTTTATTTGAATGGACCCTGACGCACCATAGCGTATGTGCATTTTGGCATAAGACAGATAAATGTGAATTATCTGTGCACTGCGGTGAGCCTTGTTGAAAAATATTGTAGGCCCATTAAAACCTGCTTTGTGGTGCAGTTAGAGATTATGGGGCTTATTTACTAAAACTGGAGAGTGCAAAACCTGGCGCAGCTCTGCACAGAAACCAATCAGATTTCAGGGGTTTTTTTTTTTATCAAAGCTTGATTGATCAAGCTGAAGTTAAAAGCTGATTGGCTACCATGCACAGCTGCACCAAATTCTGGGTAAAAGCCAAAAAATGTATTCCACAGCCAAACATATGCGCTCAGTGGAGGGGTGGGGGGACATTGTGCAGGATTTGATGAACCCCACTCCCCTTCGCCACCGTGAATTAAACTCAGGCAGATTCACTCATCCCTTTATGTAACCTAGTCTACAAATACCACTGATGTTAGTACAGCAAGTCATATCAATGTACAAGCTTGAAATACTTTGCAACATTCATATGTGTCCTCTAATTTAGGAAAGGGTCACATTGTAAAAAATAGTTCAGATGTTATATTTCTCAGGAAGATTGCATTACTGGGTGAGAGTGATAATCTATAAGAATTTAAACCATTGGAATTCACTGTAATGTACAACATCAATATATATTTTTGTGATTGCTGTTCCAGCATTCTTCACTTTTATTCATATAGGAAGTGTTTTCAGTCTTATGCATGTATGATATATTTTTATAGCATCTAGCTTCTCTTTGCACAAAAGGAATCCTGAATATATTGTAGAACAAACCTCTGAGTTTCAAATAGCATATCTGTGTGCCAAATTTAATATATACTTGTTGTTTTTTTTTTTTTTTTATCTCATCAATAGAAGGATATTATTTAATATATTTATGCTAATTGGTCATGATATTATTCTAACTCTCAGGAGATTTCAAGTACAATTATATACAGTGGCACTGGCTCACAAAAGTGAGTACATTCCTCACATTTTTGTAAATATTTTATTACATCTTTTCATGTGAAAACACTGAAGAAATTACATTAATGTCTAAACCGCTGACAAAAAAAGTGAGTACACCCCTAAGTGAAAATGTCAAAATTGGGCCCAAATTATTTTCCAGCACTGCCTTAACCCTCTTGGGCATGGAGTTCACCAGAGCTTCACAGGTTGCCACTGGAGTCCTCTTCCACTCCTCCGTGACAACATCACGGAGCTGGTGGAGGTTAGAGACCTTGAGCTCCTCCACCTTCCATTTGAGGATGCCCCACAGATGCTCAATAGAGTTTAGGTCCGGAGACATGCTTGGCCAGTACATCACCTTTACCCTCAGCTTCTTTAGCAAGGCTGTGGTCGTCTTGGAGGTGTGTTTGGGATCATTATCATGTTGGAACACTGCCCTGCGGTCCAGCCTCCGAAGCGAGGGGATCATGCTCTGCTTCAGTATGTCATAGTACATGTTGGCATTCATGGTTCCCTCAATGAACTGTAGCTCCCCAGTGCTGGCAGCACTCATGCAGCCCCAGACCATGACACTCCCACCACCATGCTTGACTGTAGACAAGACACACTTGTCTTTGTATTCCTCATCTGGTTGCCGCCACACACGCTTGACACCATATGAGCCAAATAGTTTATCTTGGTCTCAACAGACCTCAAGACATGGTTCCAGTAATCCAGCGATAACACCAAATTTAACACACCTTCTCCCCAATTACACCTGAGACCTTGTAACACTAAGGAGTCATGTGACACTGGGGAGGGAAAATAGCTAATTGGGCCCTTAAGGGTGTATTCACTTTTGTTGCCAGTGGTTTAGACATTAATGGCCGTGTGTTAAGTTATCTTGAGGGGGCAACAAATTTACACTGTTATACAAGCTGTACACTCACTACTTTACATTGTAGCAAAGTGTAATTTCTTCAGTGTTGTCACATGAAAAGATATAATAAAATATTTACAAAAATGCGAGGGGTGTACTTAATTTTGTGAGATACTGTATGAGAGGTATTTGGAAGTTTTGGATTGGTCATATCTCTCCTATTGTACCCAAAACAAAGGATAGTTCATAGGGGACAAACAGAAGTGTAGCAGGGTATAGACAGTTGTCAATACAAAAACGAATAAGTTAGCCCCCATTCACACCGGTGTAACAAAGTTGTAGCTGAAGTAGCTCATTTTCAAAGCCGCACCAATGTGAATGGGGGCTTAGGCTGCAGAGCATAGGTCCGGGTGGCCAGTATTCAAAACAGGTCAAACAAAGTTAGCATTAAAAAAGTCCAGTCCAACTACTTAGTAAAAAAAAAGGGGTCTCTAATGTTTGGTGCAATTTTAAGACAGCCAACAGAAAATAAACAGATAAACAATAAAGTAACAACCAAGTACATAAGTGAGTGAAAAAGACCCTGAGAAGGCTCAAGATGCTGGAGTCATAAGGTGCCCAGAGGCAAAAGAATCTGAGCAGGCAAGATCTTCACATGAAAGTTTATTTGTTTTTGTAATATGAAACACCGATACACAAGGTATAATTCTTCATCAAATGAATTGTGTTTATGAGTGTGTGTTTTGTGTTTGTGCTTTATCTCAATTTTGTAAGCTCAGGATGTAACCTTACTAAAATGTGTTGGGATGGCTCAAAGAGCTAAGGAAGTTGGGCGATTTATATTTCTTTTGTTAATTAATGTATGCATTTATACTCTACTCAGTATTTTTTCTCAAAACCAGCACAAAGAACAAAACAAGTCATGTGAAACGAAGTATGCACATACTTAGTATGCACGTAAAGTGATACCTTAATGTAATGATTATGCTTTACTTGTAGATATATTGGAATTTATTTATTTCTGTCTTTGCTTTGTATGTGTATATCTTATAACATTCTGAATGTGTCTGTTTCACACGCCAGTCATTTCAACTATTACGAAACTTTGGTAAACCAATACTCTTACTGTAGCACTACCTGTCACAGATTATGCTGGTAACTAATCATTGTAACAAAAGACCCTCACAACTGACACTGTGTAGCTTCATCTGTTTTCTTTGACCTAAACTCAAATCAATGAGATGTTAAGGCCACCTATTAGCTCTGTTTTTACTACACAGAATCAACTTTGACACTTGGCTTGATGGGATTTATTGGCATTTAATGATGGAAAGAGTTAAGGACAGAGCAGAATACAACAGCCACAAACTGAGAAAAAACAAAATGGGACTTTTCCTCTTGCTATAAATCAACTCATTGAGTTTTGTAAAAAGTGGAGTGACAATTACATTGTTTTCAACACCTCTATTCTTCTCATCCTTCTTTCTAGCTGTGGTTGCCAAGGTATAATTGTATGTGCTGAAACTGGCTTCTTTCTTTAAGTTGGCTTCACAAATCCCATTCAAATTGTACGTTGGCAATTGTCTGTTTATATTTTCCCAGATAATGTATCCCCTCCTATTACCTCCACTAAATGTGCATGTAGACATGATATGACATGTCTGTTTTGGGTGGATGGGGAGACAATTCCATGTTTAAAGTACCCTGCAGACACTGACACTTCTCAGGAGACTGTGTGATCAAAGAGGTTAGAAAACCCCATCCAACTGCTTCTGGTTCCATAAGCTAGCATTGAAGGTGTCTACAGGTGCTTTCCAATGCTTGGCCAAGCAAAGCATTTATGTTTATGGAGCTGTTGCCAAACATAGGCACCTAAAGGTAATGCAGGTCATGCTTGCACATTTGACAGACCATCATTTTCTCTGAGTAGATTAACTAGATGAACTCATGTTTAAAATGTAAAAATGGGCATCGATATCAGAAAGTGATTAAACCAGCAAACATGATTTAATCTCAACTCCAGACATAACTTTTTGTTAGGGCCCATTCACACCAGAATATGGAGCAGGAAAGGCACGTTCCTTTGCGCGTTTTGCGCTCTGTGCATAAACGTGCTACCCTTGCAAGGTGGGTGCGAGTGACAAATAATTTTTAATGGCTCCCAAAATCATTTCACAAACAGCACATTGCAGTTTGGTGCATCGCAATCTGAAAAATTTGTGCTTGCACTGCTTTTTCCATGGTCCAGTACATTTGGCAGCCAATTAAAATGAATAGGCTGTCGAAACTGGAACGTGCAGGACCACATGGCGTATTCCAGTGTGAACTTGCCCTTAATAGACTAGGAGAGGGGTTCAAATTTCTGTTTTCTGGATTTTATTTGTTGTCTGTGACATTATTTTTATATTACAGGAACTTATATTGCACCATCAATTTACATATATATTTGTACATTCACATCAGTTTATGCCCTCAAGGAGCAACAATCTAAGGTCCCTACCTCACATTCATATATAGACATATTAGGGGCTATTTAGACAGGAGCCAATCAACCTACCAGCATGTCTTTGGAGTGTGAGAGGAAACTTACGCAGGCACTGGGGGAACATACAAACTCCAGGCAGTTAGTGCCATGGTTGGAATTTGAGCCCTAGTGCTGGCAGGCAGACAGGCTAACCACTTAGCCACTGTAAAAAAAACACATTTTTGTAAAAAAAAGCCACATCCGAAAGAACTAGAGAGAAAGAGAGAGGTAAAGGGCTGGGCAATGCCAGGACCCACCTATATGTCGGACTTTACAGGCTTCAACACGGGAGACACAGACAGATTTGTATGAAAAAAATATTTTATTTGTACAATTTAAAATCCAATAATAAAAAAAAAAACAAAGGCTTTATGAGCCCAGATCATTCAGTGATTACTGTTGTATATAGCTCTATATAGGTGCCCGAAGACTATAATAATGTTAAAGTAGCATCGTAGCACAATATACAGTATGTATTTCGGGTTAACCAGGTATGCCAGGTCAATGTTTTGCCAATCACAATGGCTTCTTCAGGACCCAATGGGGCACAGTAGAGTAGCACTGTATGTATTATGCGGAAATAGAAAAAAGTATAAGTACAGGTGCATATTATGACTCAAACACAGCATATTTTATGCATGTATAGTATTATTATACATTAACATAATTATTATTATTAATCACAATCGAGCGACGTGGCCCGTGACATCACACGACATGCACACATGTGCAGTAGCATTACATGTGATGTTGGGGGATGGGGTCAAACGGGAAACGCCCAAAGGGAGGAACCAGAGGAGCTGCCAAAGCAAGTGCCTACAATATGTCAAAAGGCATATCCAGTGCGCATGTTCCCACCTGTGGCAATCCAAAAGGACTCCCACAATCCAGCACAGAAGAATATTAGAGAACAGTTACAAACCAATACAATTACATAGAGAGGGGAGAAAAGAAAATTATTGTAGAATATTTTTATTTATTTTTTTTTTAAATAGATTTTATTGAAAGATGTAACATACAGGGTATAACATCAAAAGTTATCAGTGTATTTTGTACAAAAACAAAACATTAGCCTGATATGTAATGAAGATACAGAACAAATGACAAAGATAGGTAGCCCGGGGAATTGGGGTAGTATGGTACCTTCTATTTGAGAAAGAAGAGATAAACTGGATGGACCTGGGTAGGGGGGGGATCCCTAAGAATACCAGAAGGATGTTACTGGATGTATCCAAAATAGGGTGTGGGGTGGGGAGGGAAGTGAGTGGAGAAAAGCAAGAAAAACAAAATATACAGAAAAAAAAGGGGGGGGGGTAGGGAAGTTGAGCATCAAGTTCATGTTTTGGATAAACACTGTAGCCTGTGGGTAGACAGTAAAAAATAAAAGCTATGGTTTTAATAGTGATAACATTTACGATCACCCCCTTCCTGTGTGGAGGGGGAAGATAGAGGTTTGATGGGCGAGAAGAGGTCTTACACAACATTGTAGTATTTGGTATGAGTTGGATTCCTTGTGTAGCAGATGTTTGGTTTGGAGGAAGCACTCCATCTAAGGTGTAGGGGAGGGGTCATGGCATGAGAAGGAGAACGTCTCGAGGTTTACTATATCCATAGGAGTGAGTGTTGAGGCCATAAAGGCACCCCTTTTGTGGTTGAAGCGTGTCTTGATCCTTTCATGCGTTATGTCCATGTTGATCCTGTCTTTATAGAGTAGTTGTAGAAGATCTCTTTTGATTTGAGAGGTGTTGGGACAATCGTTGGAGATCCAGTTTTTCAGGATGGCTCTTCTAGCGAGTAGGAGGCATATCAGGGTCCAGTCTTTGCAAGAGGGGGTAGAAATGGGTGACCAGGGTAGTAGCTGGGGGTCCCAGTGACCGAAAATGAGAAGTAGGGGGTCTTTAGGTAATTTCAGCAGGGTCACCTCAAATATGTATGACAGGACTTGGTCCCAGAAGGCGGAGATGAAAGTACATGACCAAAAGCGATGGGTCAAGGAAGGCCTGGGGTGTTGACATAGTGGACAAGTGGGGGCGGTTTGTGCTTGTTTGTTCGAGAGGAAAGGTATATGAGCCCGATGAACAAACTTCAGTTGGGTTTCCCTCCAAGATTCGTTGGGCACCAGTTTGTGAATGGTGTTGAGGCCTTCAAGAAGTTTGTTTATTAGATCAGTGTCTGGGAAGTCTTTTGCCCAGTTTGCTGCTGATGAGGACTCTAGAGAGGGAATGACTTTCAGGAGGAGAGGCTGGTATATGTCTGAAATTTTGTAAGAGCCCTTTGATAGAAGAGAGTCCGAGAAAGACGGTTTGAATCTTTTGCGATCCTCTCTGCAAGCATTTTTCAGAAAGCTGATGCATTGACCATATTGGAAGATGTTTGACTGGGGGAGTTGGAACTTCTCAGCTAAGGACTGGAAAGGGATGGGGCGACCAGACTCTAAGTCACAAATCGAGGAAAAGTTGGTGAGGCCTTTCTGCTGCCAGGTGACATACGGCTGGCGTTCCAGACCTGGGGGAAAACACGGGTTTCCTTGTATTGGAAGGTGGCTAGATATAAAAGGTGAGAGTTTAAAGCTTTTCCGGATTTCCCTCCAAGCAATTGCTGTGTCCCGGAGTAGGAGGTTGTGTTGAAAGGGTGGAGGAATGGATTTCCACTTGCATTGAAGTATTGTAGAATATTAATACTATAGTACAGGCATTCAGGCACAATAACAGCATAGAGATAAAGGTGAGCATCACATAAATTGCATTTGAACGTCAGATACTTTGTCTATCCAATCCCGCTACGGGACAACATATTATAGAAAAGGTTTAAAGCTGACATAATCATTTAACCCAGGTGTCTGTGTAGCTTAACAAATCATCTGCATTTACCTTGCAGAATTGTCCTATCCCAGTTATCTCCTCTGGGACTGGGCATAATGTGTTCCAGTGCTGCAAATTTTAATACTGTGGGGTAATTTTTATGCTTCAAAATAATATGTCTACTTGTGGAAGTGGACAGTTGATTGTATCTGCCATAAAAAACGGGGTCTTTTATCCTTCTCCAGAACTGGTGCTTCGTTTTACCAACGTAGAGCATACCACATTCACAAAACACAATTTCTATACAATCCCTGCCGTTTGACAGTCCACATGGTGCCGAATCCGATGTAGACTGCCATTCGGCAGGTACAGGGCCCTGATTCTCAAGCACCCATTCACGGTAATTGCAGTTCCCACACTTCCAGGTGCCACTGGGTAGGGGTTCTGGAAGGTCTACTACATCATTGAAGTGACTGCTCATGAGTTTGTCCTTTAGTATGTGATCTCCGGGCGGTCGCCTACATACTTTTTTAGGATTGGATCATTAGTTAGAAAATACCAGTGCTTTTGCAGTACATTTCTTAATTGGGCATGTTGATGTGTATAAGGTGTAATGTTTCTTACACGTTTAGGGCAAGACCTCTCATTTTGTTTAAACAGTAGATCCTCCCTGGTATGTCCGCACATTCTTTTGTATGGTTTTCATAGCGTCGTTTTAGAGTAATCATACCATTTGTCTCTTTGAAGATTTGGATGTCTAAGAATGAAATCGATCTCTCGTGGGACTACAGAGTGAATTTCAAATGAAAGTAATTGCAGTCAAGTGTTTTCATAAATGCATCTAATTCTAGAACCGAGCCCATCTGAAACATCAGAACATCATCGCTGTATCGAAACCAAATCAAAATATGCTTGCATAACTGGTAAAATGCATAGTCCGAAAAGATCAAACGCTCCCACCCTCCCAGGTACAGGTTCACGTAAGAGGGTGCGCAACATGTGCACAGTGCAACCCCCTGTACCTGGAGGTAGTGGAAGCTGGCATAAGTGAAGACATTTCTAGTGAGTATATCACTAGTGAGCTAATGCGCATGTGTGACATCAGTGTGCACATCGTGTGACATCATGGGCCATGTCGCCCGGTTGTGACGCCGCGTGGTGGAGGTATAATAGGGTGTGCCGCTGGCTTGGGACTGAGTGCACATGTGTCATGCATGTACCTGTGGGTAAGCAATCTCCTTTACTTATTGAACTATATCCCTTTCACCTTATGTTATGTGGCATGGCACTTTGTATTTACTATTATGTAGCTATCTGCTCTCTCTTTTGTGCCTGCTCACCACTTAGGTTATAACATTCCTCTGGGGGCATTTTACAACTAGATACCTGGTTCACCTTTTCCAACATTTAATTTAGTGAGTACCGGTATTATACAGATTTTAGAGGTTTGCTCTTTGCTCCCTTGATTAATGTTTGATGGTATCTCTTTTGCTTTCTCCTTCCATGCTTACAGATGCATTTGGCTGATATTTACCCCAATTATGGTTGGCCCCTAAGTGGCTGCCCACACCTACCACTGAGGATTACTCTAGTAAGCTCTCTATGTGTTTAATTTACAGATACTATATATGTACCATATGAGATATTACTTAGGGATCCTTGCTGTCCCACAGGTTCATGCCCACAGTGGCTCCCCACCGACCGGCTTGCAGGTGCTCCCCTGTTTTGTTCTCCTGTGCCCGTCTCCAGGCTCTACTATCTGGATATCCTACAATCCATAAACTATGTGAGCATTATCTTTATGAATAATATATATATGCATAAAATATGCTGTGTTTGAGTTATAATATGCACCTGTGCTTATACTATTTTCTATTTCTGTATAATACATACAGTGCTGCTCTATTGTGCCCCATTGGGTCCTGAAGAAGCTGTGATTGGTGAAACGTTTACCTGGCATACCTGGTTATCAGAAGTACATACTGTATATTGTGCTACGATGCTACTTTAACATTATTATAGTCTCTGGCACCTCTATAGAGCTATATACAACAGTAGTCACTGGATGATCTAGGCTGATAAAGCTTTAGTTTTTTATTATTGGATTTTAAATTGTGCAAACAAAATGATATTTTTTATACAAATCTGTCTGTGTCTCCTGTGTAGAAGCTTGTAAAGTCCAGCATATAGGTAGGTCCTGGCATTGCCCACCCTTTACCTCTGTTCCTCTTAGCAACACTGGGACATAAAATAAGAGATAACAAAAGCAATAGTTGCCTTTTTACTGCCAACATGAAGAAACACCAGAAAGCACCCATGTGTTGGTGGCTTGCAAGTCCTGTTTGACTAACTCAGTCCTATCCAAAACAGTGAAATAAATACAAAAAGTAAGCAGCTACAAAGAAACAACAATGATGTTGCAGTGATGTAATGACTTGTATGCAAATAAATACACATGTAATAATTTAACATACAGAATAATTCTAACAATTTAAAAAAAATGTATGGAACACAAGAAAACATATTAACTCTGAAATAAACGGAGCCAAAAAGCAAAAATAATACTCTTAAGGCGAAGCTAAGCCTCGTCAATAATTGTTGGCTGTGAGCAAGATAAGCCCAAATGTGCAATAATGCCAATGAGAGGAACACATGATAGCTAACTACCATGCACAAATAGGCACCAAGGAGCATGTTATGGTGGTTTAAAAGACAGATACATGCTTCCTGCATTGCACATGTATGAATAATATCAATATAAGGAGTATATGTAGAAATGTATTTGAAGAGTTCATTTAAAAAAAATCTATTTATCTAACAACATGGTACAAGCAATTTTTCTTCCTTCATTGGGCCCAAGCGAACCCGAGGTCTGAACTTATATACAACGTAAGCGTTACAGCTGATTTGAGAATCTAGTTACAGTACCTCTGACTTTCCAAGAGGGTAATAATGAGTATATTCAGCTATATTATATCTACCCAAGGCAGAAGAGGAAATAGTCATGTATGTAATGTATGTGCAACACTGCTACCATTGCGTGACAAACAAATACAGTAATAAATGAACGTGCTTTCACTAAAATAAATAGATAGATAGATTTTTCAGACTTACATATATAAAAATATGCAATGTATGTTGTATGTATTGTTTGCATATATTGTCCTTTAACACAATGGGAAATAGCAATACATGCAAATGTATACTATTCCATAAGACCAGTTTCAAAATACAGTCACTGAATTCCAGATCTTTTAGAACTGCCAGAACCAAATCACAAATGCCTACATGCACTTGGCCTTATGTACAGTATGATCATGAGAGGGGCCATGAATTGAACATATGAGGTGAATACAGGCCAGGGCTTATGGTACAAAAAATCCAAAAATGCATTGTTTTTGTAATATTCCTGCATAATCCAATGTAAAAAAAGGCACACAAGCCTGTAAAAAGCAGTTGAATCAGAACACAACTGGGCACGTCTCTATTACTAAGAACACCTAGAAGTGAGAGATCTGTTTGCTTATGCTCTCATTTCGGCACTGCAGTTGCTCGTTGTGATCTTCTTTGACTTGTTTGAAAATGGACAGGCATGCATCAAGCCATAGATTGTCAACCTGTATAGACAAAGAAAGGAGATAGTTGTGTCAAATACATAAACTCACATTAAATACAGTTTAGGTGCCCACAGTATTAGGAGAATTATCACCCATGTGTAGTTGCATCCTCTGGATGTTTGTAATGGTATAATGAACACACAACTATCTTTGAAAATTTTGTAAAGAAAAGGTCTCTGGCAGGCACCCTGTGATACATGGTAAACTGGTAGACTGCCTCACAGAAGAAGTCCCATTGGACGAAATGCGTCAAGCTAGGCACGGAGCAGCAGTGATGTCTGAGCACCCGTGGAGGGTGCTGGACAAAAAAGTGTTTCCATTTGAACCTATTTTATTGTTTTTGCTATAAGTAGAACCTTTAATAAACTCCTGAGTTCTTTTAACCACTTAAGCTCCGGAAGGATTTGCCCCCTTAATGACCAGGCCATTTTTTGTGATATGGCACTGCGTCGCTTTAGCTGACAATTGCGCGGTCGTGGCTTTCTCCAGGTTTTGGTATTACGGCATGGGGATCTGTAGTTTGGAGAATCCATAGTGTCTTGGGTGGGACAGGATCACCAACCCCGTGTCCAGGTTTTGTAGAGGACCAGCAGGGTGTGCACTCAGTTGAGCACACTCCTTTATAATCAAGGTATGGGAATACCTCACGGCTCCCAGTTGGAGACTGCTCCACCCTAAGAGAGACAGGACGTCTCCAGGAGTCAGAGGGACTGCAGGAGGCAGCTACAACATGTGTGACTGCAAGAGGCAGTAAATGGCCTAAGGATTAAGGCAAGAGCGGAGCTGTGGGCGCTAAAGCAAAGATGTCCACATTGAAGAACCTATGGTCTGAGGCAGAGGCTTAACTAGAACCTTCAGGGCCCCGATGCAAGAAACCATGATAGGCCCCCCTTTCATCCGAGCCCTGGGCTTCCAATTTTGGGAGGGTGCCCATAGACATCCTCCCAGAACCCTGCCTCCCGCATGCCCCCTGGGAGGTGCATCCAGCGCAATCACATCGGCCCTTTACCATGTGATCAGCTGATCACATGTAAACAGACTTTCCGGTTATTCGCAGCCCTTTACCTCCCATGCTGTGTCTGTGTGAGGAAAGGACTGCCATTAACTGTCAGTAAATTGTTTACACTGATAATCAGTGCCCCAATCATCAGTGCCATCTATCAGTGCGCATCAATGGCACCTATTAGTGCCCATCAATGCTGCCTACTAGTGCTCATCAATGCTGCCTAACAATGCCCATCAATTCCGCCTACAAGTGTTACCTATCAGTGCTCATTAATGCCGCCTAACAGCATCCATCAGTGCCACCTATCAGTACTCTTCAATGCTGCCAATCAGTGCTCATCAATACTGCCTGAGTTCTGCCTATCAGTGTTCCTCAGTGCCCATCAGTGCAGCCTGAGTTCTGCCTATCAGTGCTCATCAATGCCCATCAGTGCCACCTATCAGTGCCCATCAATACTACCTATCAGTGCAGCCTATCAGTGCACATTAGTGCCTCTTATCAGTGCTCATCAATGCGGCCTATCTGTGCCCATTAGTGCCTCTTATCAGTGCCCATCATTGCCTCCTATCAGTGCCCATCAGTGCCTCCTATCATTGCCCATCAGTGCCTTCTATCAGTGTCCACCAGTGCCTCCTATCAGTGTCCATCAGTGCCTTCTATCAGTGTCCATCAGTGCTTTCTATCAGTGCTCATCAGTGCCTTCTATCAGTGTTCATCAGTGCTTTCTATCAGTGCTCATCAGTGCCTTCTATCAGTGTTCATCAGTGCTTTCTATCAGTGTTCATCAGTGCCTTCTATCAGTGTCCATCAGTGCCTTCTATCAGTGCTCATCAGTACCTTCTATCAGTGCCCATCAGTACCTTCTATCAGTGCTCATCAGTGCCTTCTATCAGTGTCTTCTATCAGTGTCCATCAGTGCCTTCTATCAGTGTCCATCAGTACCTTCTATCAGTGTCCATCAGTGCCTTCTATCAGTGCTCATTAGTGCCTTCTATCAGTGCTCATTAGTGCCTTCTATCAGTGTCCATCAGTGCCTTCTATCACTGCCCATCAGTGCCATCTGCCTTCTCAGGACAGCATGGCTCTGAGAGGAGAGCGTGTCTCTCATGGAACAGCAGCACAGAGCCAGCATTGACAGTTCTATCTCCCCCTCTGTCCGTTCTCTCTCGCACAGGATGAGAGAGGACACAGCTGATCTGCTCCCCCTTCTCCCTCTCCCCTCTCCTGTAAAAAGGCTGCTTGATCTTGTATGCACAGATCCTTCCCTTCCTGCACTGTCCCCCTGGACAAGTCTGGATAAGACCTTTGAAGTCAGGCTGCGCATGCTCAGTTTGGCGTGTATTGCTAGAGAGGTTTTTTTTTTTTTGGGAGAGTGCATGTGATCAGCACAAGGCCTACTAGCACTGTCCAGACATATCCAGACAGAGGGTCAGAAGCCCTGCAACCTCATAGGACAGCTCAGTGCGGTATGAAAACTCCTCCTACAAGCTTTACCGGGAACTGATACAAATCACAAGACTGCTATATACTGCTGATGAGGAAAGGTATTTAGCAGTTTATATTTCCTAAAATAATTGTAATTCCATGTCCTGTGTACTGTGGGAGACCAGATATTGTGAATGCTGGGTATAGTAACACTTTAAAGTGATTGTAAAGTCTCTTTTTTTGTTTTTTTTAAGTAACAAATATGTTATGCTTGCCTCCTCTGTACAGTTGGTTTATCACAGAGCAGCGCGGATCCTCCTCTTCTCAGGTCCCTCTTTGCTGCTCCTGGCCCCTCCCTCCTATCGCGTGCCCCTAAGCCAGCAGCTTCTTATGGGGGCACCAGGGCAGAGTTAGAGCTCCATGTATCCATTCAGATGTGGAGCCCCGACCCAGCCTCGCCCTCTCTCTCCCCTGATCGGCTGATTGACTTTGATTGACAGCCGCGGGAGCCAATGGCACCACTGCTGTGTTTCAGCCAATCAGGAGGAGTGTCCCGGATGGCTTAGACACTGGTGGACATTGCTGGAGAAAGAGGGGGCTGAGGTAAGTAATTAGGGGGTGCTGGGGAAGCTGATACACACAGAAGGTTTTTTATCTTAATGCATAGAATACATCAAGATAAAAAACCTTCTGCCTTTACAACTCCTTTAATGTATATGGAGTTTTAAAGTGGTAAAATAGGATTTTATATATATATATATATATATATATATATATATATATATATATACACACAGTGCTGTGAAAAAAGTATTTGCCCCCTTCCTGATTTTTTTTTTGGCATATTTCTCGCACTTAAATGATTCAGATCATCAAACAAATTTTAATATTACACAAAGATAACCTGAGTTAATCCAAAATGCAATTTTTTAATTATTATTTCATTTATTATGGGAAAAAAGCTGTTCAAACCTGCCTGGCCCTATGTGAAAAAGTAATTGCCCCCTCCCATGCAGAATCATGAATGAACAGTGATTAACCCCAATTTTTTGGAAAGTTAAAGTTAAATTTCACTTGCCTCACCTAGGCCTGATTACTGCCAG